>NW_010547066.1:2567-75279 GCF_000687285.1 Phaethon lepturus
ACAGCCACACACCCAAATTACCGATGTAAATCATTTGTGCTTCACTGGGGATAGTACAATGAGGAGAAGAAAGGTAAGGCAGGAATTTTCTAACGCTGGTTTTGATTTTTATATTTTATCAGTTTAGGGAGGAATAGAAAGTTGCTTACAACCCACAGAAATAGGCTACAATGAATTAAATGTACTGTAGAGTTGTGCCTGAGGTTTTCAGTATGTTCCACACTCATTTTCACATGCTGCATAGCACTGCAGTCCAGAAGGCTGAGTTCTGGTCAATCAGAAACTAATTATTTCCTGGTAGACAAGTGTATTTCTGTAGGGTGAAGCTCCATTCAGTACTTGTCTCCAAAGCATTTAGAATCTTATTATAATCCATGTGACCTGTTTCTATTTTAAGTGAAGTAATTCACCAAACTGACACTGATAATTCCAAGTAAAGTTTTACAGTCAATCATATGAAGTACTGTATGTGGCTATTTCTTTTTTTTTTTCATCTCAGTATATTATAAAAGTAGAATTTAATCTTGAATCAGTGCAGTTTATGGAATACAGTTTATACACCCTTAAGACACAGGTAAGGCTAGCAGCAACTGTTAAATTGTCAAAATTGATCTCTTAGATACTGGAATTAGGTGTTTTGAGAAGGATGATACTTGTATGCTAAAATTTTTAAAATATTTGGTTTATAAGTACAGGGACAAGATAAAGTAAATCTGATATGATAGGAACTCATATAGTAACTTGCACCAGAAGCAAAAAGATCAACTTGTGATCTCAGGCTATTCTACAGTAAATATTTCTGTCAAATAGTTTTAAAGATAAATTCTTTTATAAAGAATCAGAAGACTGGTTGATTTTTCATACGATTTAGCACCTTTTCTGTGTGATACTTTAGAGAGATCCAATACCTGCGTGCTTCCCAGACTCGATGTGAAATGACCTTTCAAAAATCATTTCACCATGGTATGCCTCAGCTTCATATTTACCTCTGTAAAGTGTAATAATATTTCTTATAATATACGTAAGGACCTTCAAGAATTTCTCATGAGAAGTGTTCATAATAGAACTTGCCAGTATATACAGCTTTAGCCAACCAACAACATTCTTTAAAATGTGTAATTAAATGGGGAATAAACATTCCGCTCTGCTCAGCAACTTGGTCAGCCACAGCAGGTATAACATGACTAGTTTTGGTCCCCTCCGGCTCATGGGAGACACTGAAAACCTGCCTAAGGTCCCATGGAGGGCCACCAGGATGATTAATGGGTTGGAGAACTTAACGTATGAAGAAATATTGAGGGACTTGGGTTTGTTCAGCTTAGAGAACTGAGAGCAGTGAGTATGAACACTGCCATAACAAAACTGCAGCTAACGTTGACAAGAGCCATGCCTTGACAGATCTTAATTCTACTGAAAAGTATGTCCCTAAAAACTTATACTTTGTCTTGCTCTGGAGCATTACAAATGTAAGAAATGCAAGAAAGGTCTTTATGGCATTTAAATAGCCAATTCCATTGATCCAATGCAGACATAAATATCAAATCCTTGACTGTCCATTTTAGACTTTGTGAGAAACGTTTGCCAATATGACCTCTCAATGTATTTCTAAAGCACACAAGATGAATCACAGATATTGTTATTCTGTGAGTAAATGCACTATTTCCCTAGACAAATCACCCCTTTGCATTAAGGAGCTGATGTGGCACTTCCTTGCTTGTTCATGCAAAACACTGCTATACTGTTGTCTGTCATTAAATGGATGCTTTAACCAGAAACCAGCCAGGAGCTTTTTCTACTGCTCTGAGACACAGCAAAGATGACTCTCTTATCACAGTAAACCGTTCCAAGAAAACCCCTTGAGCTGGGATGTTGGGATGGATATTCTGCTACTGGCTAACGTTAATCTTACATTGTCCAGTGGCAATGGAACTGGGAAACTATAGAAGTGATCCTCAAAGCTGGTACAGACAGTATAAGAATTCCGATATCTGGCCAGCTCTTGACAAATTCTCTGCTGAACAGGCAGAGGTAAACTGCACTAGCTACAGTCACCTCTCATCTGGAACACCATGACTTCTTCCATGAATCTGAATAGTTCTGCTATACATATAGAATGAGGATAGACATCATTATCGATGAGGCTGTTTGTTCTTGATAGCTTGGATGGGAATATCTGAAGACTATAATATAGCACACGAATTTTTTGTATGTGCAAAATTTAATCTGTTCTTGAATTTAAAGTATCACACCCTTTAAAAGTATGAGCACTAACAATTGCTTACCAGAGTAGCAGCAACAATACTCTCCAGATATGGGTCACATGGAAAGGACAATAACAAAATGATAACTTAAAACTTATATAATGCACATCATTGGTAATGTTGTCAGAAAATCAATTCAGAAAAATTTAAGCCTCATATTGAAGTTATTATTTTTGAAAAATATTTCAGATAATCCCAAACACTTATCCATGCCAGGAATTTACTCACAGCTGTATAATATTTTGGTAGTGAGAATTCTCTTAGGTGTAGGAAGGGATAGTCATGAATGTGTTTGCAAATGTAACAGGCACAATATAACACTACACTGTTGTGTGAAAGAGTAAGTAAAACCAGTAAGTCCTTCCATCTAAGAAGGGATTCTGGAGGCCATCAAATTATTTGGTCTTACTAGGAAAATTCTTTAAAAGGAACTGAATGTAGATAACAAAGGCTGTGAAGCACACAATAAAAAAGTGGCCACAAATATTTTTGATGTTAGTTTAAAAGAAGCAACTCGTTAGTGAACTTAGTGTCATGTGAATTTAAATTATTAAACACAGGCCATAAAATACAGTTTCCGCCTGCCAAAGAATTAAGTACTCTTACAGGACTGCTAGAATGCCTAAAAAATCATATAGCTATAATAATATTTATTTACTGTTATGCTGAAGTACTATAACCAAATTATAGGCAACATGGTTGCTGTTGACCATCAAGAAAGTTGCATTAAATCCTCCTTTTCTTTCCATTCATAATACAGCAAGACTCAGTTCTCTGTTTGTTGGATTTTTCTGAGGGCTGGGGAGATTTTTTTTGTATGTGCTTAGCTTTACTTCCTCAGTAGCATTATACATACTTCACTGCAAGAAACTTACACATTTATTTAAGAGAGTTACCTAGCAGTCTTAAGGGGAAAAGATGCATTCCAAAGCCAGACTCACAAAACAAGATTTTCAAAATATGCACTTCCGAGACCCCCCAGGGAAATGAAAAGACAAATCCAGGTGCACACCTTACTCTAAAAGCAAAACACAATTTAAGAGAGACTTTTCAACGTGCAGCTGGACAAGACGTAGGACACCTTTGTGTTACGAAAGAGCAACTGATGCGCAAGGTTTAATAGCTATAGGTTCATGGGTATGGAACAACCATATATGAGATAAACAAAGACAAGCAATAAGCACATTTAAGTAGAACTAGGAACCTCCAAATCCAGGGGACTGTAGAGGTCATTCTTTTACACTGATTTTGTGAACAAAGAAAATCTGTGGAGGTTTTAGGGATGATCTGAACAGGGTGTGTTGCCATTTGTGAAAAGGAGAGAAGAGAAATGAAGTAAAAGCAATGCTGTTTGACATGATGTAAACAAGGAATATCAGCATTGGCTCAGGTGAGGAGAGCCTTGTCTGTGACCTAAAATAAGATCTTAATCTTTGATTTAAACTATGCTACACAGTGGAGAAAATACTTTGCTGCACTTAAGGCAGGATTTTGAAGTGAGAAACACTCCACCCTGCTCTACTCAAAGTTACTTATCAAGGAAAGGATGCAGGTTAACAAGAGGTTTCAAAGGACCATAACTTTTGGTCTGGCAGCATTATTACAAAATCATCCTCCTAAAACTAAATCAGAGTTAAAACAGAACTCTGTTGTATTTTAGGAAGGTGATTTTCTAATAATAATAAACAAGTATGGAGAATGCATACCAGTGTTGACAGCAGGAGATGTCTCGGTATCTTCTCAAAGAAGGTTCTTTTAGTCCACTGTTTAGCTATTCTGGTAAATCAGTCATGGTATTTCTTGAATAAATTACTGTATAATAATTTGTGCCAGAGTGGCATTTTTTTTTTTTTTCTGGAATATGTAAGTTGGAAAATTGTTCTCATTCTGTTACTGAGATTTTTCCTACCTTGGTGGCATGTTGGAATACTTCTATTTGAGCTGTTGGAAAAAAAGTATGAATAGCCTTTCCTAGGAATGCAGTCATAGGAGGTTCAAAAATTTGCTCTACCCTTCCTAACCAGTAAAATAAAACCAGAAAGCCTTCCCTTTGCATAAATTTTTAGGCAAAACAGAAAAAAAGTACCTCAATTCAGATTTATGCATGCAGTTTTATGCCTACAAAAATGCAGATGGATAAGGAATCTTTCTGCATTTTCTCTTACATTGACATTTATACCACAAGTTATTCACATTTATCTGAGACTTGGGCATGCTATAAAGGATGCAACATATACTTGCAATTTTGTATTCAGGAGGAGGAGTTGTTCTCTGGGCATCCTAGCCAGCAAGTAAGCTTACAAGCACAAGCCATATTTACCTATAAGTATGACACAAGGCTGATTAAAAACAAAATCAATCTCTTAAATGCAACTGATGTGAAGAAACAGAATGAAATCAATTGATATTAATATCAACTCCCATAAGTGAAACAAGATGCAAACATTCAACAGGGAAGTGTTTAACATCCCCGAAGCCTTGCTGCTTGAAGCATTTCTATTAAAGCATAAAAAGCAAAAACACAATTCAAGAATTAATCTCAATATATATTAAAAAGATAATTTAATCATCATTCTGCTACTGCAATCTTAAGTAAAGATTTCAGATAAATGACAATGTATAAACTACATATATAGCAGTTTTTCCCTTGCATGTAGCAGTTACTTTCCTTAAGGAAAGGTTCACAATACTTGTCCATCATTTGTGTATCCTCACCCTATACACCTTTCCTTGCTTTGTACAGTTCTATGGAGCAATTACTTTGATTGGTTTTTCTTAGGTGCTCCTTTTTCTGCCCAGTATCATGGGTAGCAAGGGAAACACACAGGCCCAATTCTTCAACCACATCTGAGATATTTCATCATTTTTCTTTACTTTTAAGTCAAGGAATTGAAGTCTAATGAATTTCAGCATTCGCTATAAATTGATTCTACTTAATTAGATAATATTTTCTTGAGCATTTGTTTTAGAAAGCATTTCAAAATTTGACTGTACACTTGATGTTTTTTCTAGCTTACACAGCTATACAGCACAGCAAAAATTATGTTTGTATTGAAGACTGATAGTTTGGTCTATAAATTTTATATTATTGAAGACTAGATGTGTAAGTAGGTGAAAAGAGTTTGCTGTCACCAGATATTAATCAGCTCTGGATACCACCATCGGCTTCAACGTTACTGTCAAAAGATGTGAAGTATCCCATATGATAAGCACTGTGCTGTCCAAGTGCGGGGTGGAGGGAACAACAGCCTAATAAGAACTCTGTGATTAATAGGAATTAGTAATTAATCCTACCTTTTTAATCTCTGCTTTTAAACAGTTAAGCTGCCACTTAGAGAGGCGTATTGTCAGAAAAAAACTAATTCTTTTTAATCCATGTGTTGCCTGTATGACATTCCTGTGCATTTGTCCCCCCACACACTGAAATCGGTGGCAATGCCAAAGAGACAGTATCTTGCTTAACATAAAGTCTGTGTTAAGCCTTTCACTCAAGTAAAATAACTCCTTAAGTATCTATGAAAACTTATGGCAAGCACTTTCAGACATTGGATGATCTCTTTTATCGTGACTTTAAAGCGGAAAATTTGGTCAACTTGTGATGTTGCATACCGAAAAATGAAACAGAGCACCTCTTAGCATTGCTCCAATGAGTTTCATCACATGAAACCTCTCATGAATGTAACGCCTTGCTAGTTAGTTTACTGCATTTGCAAAGGTAACATGCCACACTAATGCCTTTTTTCCATTGTTCTGATGGCCTTTTTTGATCTCATACTCTACTGAAAAATTCTGTGATTTTAATCAATACATAGTTAACAGCAAAATGTTGCAAAAACATCTTCTCTGGCTATGTCAAAACTCCCTAGTATGCCATATGCAGTATCTACAGACTGACAACAAAAAACATGTCAAGTACAACATCACTAAGCACTAGCAAGCTCTTATTTTAATAGTATTCATAAATGGTGGCTAATTTAAGTGCATTGTATTGGACTGATAATGGAGTCTCAGTTATTGCTCATCTCTAGAAGCATCTATTGATATGTAAAGCAAAGACATTAGCCATGTAATTAGCCTGCAGCATAACTATCATCCTTCACTCAATCATTTCAGTTCCAACTGCCCAAACAATAGTAACATTTCACAATGTTTTTACTTGAAATAGCTGGTGCCGTAATCATAGTGTGAATTTCTTATGAAAAGCTCCCACAGATAGTGTACATCATGCTGGGAAAATGAGTTTAAGTACAAGAAACCGATTAAAACTCTAACAATCTCCTAAGGATAATTTGTTAAAGGGGTTTTGTTACTTTGCGTTAGCTCTAAAAATAATCTAGTTCTTTATTAAAAGGTTTAGCACCTTAATAACTACTTAAGATTGTATAAGAATAATCAATGTTTTTCTCTGTAGGCTACATATTTTTATATTAAACATAAATTCAATTTTACTGTTAGTTTTAATAATATTTCCACATACTTCTATTTCATCAGTCATATGATTTTCTTCTGAAAGCAAAAAAATAATACACCCTAAGCAATTATTTGAAAAATCCCAGTTTATTACAAGATGGACTTTAAACTGAAAGGACTTTTATGATGTTTCTTGCAATAGCAGAGCCCTAGATTCTGTGACTTGTGATTCCCATCTTCCTTTTGCCCTATGTTCTTGCATTTCTTAAGGTTGTTTATAAGACATATTAAGATTTTCATGCTCTGTAACATATTCCTTAGGTATTTTAATATATGTCTACAGTATCAGTTAAGATTGACTTTGAAGGTCCTCCTTACTCAGGCCTAGACATGACTCATCCCTCCTCATCGATGTCTTTACTGATATCTACAGAAAAGCATCCACATTGCTTCCTAGAAATGGTCTGGAAGGAGAAGCAAACTCGTCCCTGCTTCCCAATGTATTTCTAATGATGGGATCTTGCCCATATAGGGCAAGAAACAATGGGCTAGGAGAACTGTTTCTCTCGGATCCTGAATACAGCAAGTCTTCTGAGCAGAGAACAAGCTGTTACTAGGAGACAATGCAGAGATTTTCAAGTTGAATTCAGGCATGCCAGCTCAAGAAGACTGTGAGGTCAGTCTTACGTATATTCTTAGTCCCTTTAGTGTCTGAAACCCATAAATTAACAGCAATGAGTACATAATTGTTCAAAGGGGCTCCAAGAATGATGTCATGTATAAGATATAGTAAACTAAATACTGGTTGACTATAAAGAGCATCATTAGGTGCAATCTGATACAGAAACGTGTCACTAGGAAAAAAAGAAAAGGGAAAAAAGAAAGAGAGAGAGAGAGAGGTTGGGTTCCAACTTCAGAAGAGCCAAGACAGTCACCTGGAGCCTGGAATGGAGAGGATTACCATATTCTAGGCTGTTGTCATGACCCTTGGAGTACAGTAGCAGGGAGCAACCGTCATTAGCCTCAGTCAAAGGAAGACTGGTGTTATTTCTGTTTCAAAAAGCGAGAGGGACAATCTGTTGATGCTGCAGATGGCATAGGCTGCTTTGATGTGGTTGGAGCTCAGATTCCAGGAATGGTTAGTGCTACTGCTGGACTTAATTTGTGTTTCCACAATACATTAATTTCATTTTTCAGACACCAGTTGACAGAAGTCTTTCATATTCAAGCAGAGAAACCATAAATTCTGATACAATTTTTGCCAACCCTTGAAGGCTATTGGTGTGCCCTTTCTTAGTTTTCTTTGGAGATTTTTGAGTTTGACAAATCTGTCTTTGGAAGTCGTGATTGCCATGTCTTAGACTAAGCCCACACCTTTCAACAAGAGAGGGCAGAACACTCCACAAAGGAGAAGCAGATAAATTGTGTCTGGAAGAACACGATTTTCCAAGACAATGCCACAGTCCAGTGGCTCAACCAAATTTACCAGTCCACTCCTGTACCCTCTAAGTCACGCTGTTTCCCAGTGCCTGACTGCAGAAAACAAAAATCTGCATGATAATTTGTGAACTAAAGATAAGCATACATCAGTTCTATTCAATTAGTGAAAAACCTACAAGCACTTTTATTCCAAATCATACTCATATTTACAAAAGAGAAGACAAATTCAAAGTAGTGTATCAGCTGCATCAGTAGCTCAACATCCACAGGAAAAAAGAACTTTGCTTCATTCTTTAATTAATATTTAGCAATTACGTTTTAAATGTATACTAAAAATTCTTAATCAAATCAGAATGCACAATAGCTACCATTCTGTGCCTTCAAATTTTTACTGAGCTTGCATCTTGGTAGTGGTCTAATCTACTCTTCTTCACCTCAGGGAAACAAAACATTGCAGCATGATATGCTAAGAAAAAAAACCAAAGCAAACACCCTGATTTCTCCCCCTCTCAACCACCTATGCTTAGAAGGTCACCTCTCCTCAGGAAGTTGAATATTCTTACTTTTCATGAATTACACTAAGACTGAAGAGCTTTATGTACCTGGCATTCAGGTATCAGACTTAACATTTTCAAGTTTTCTCCAGTCATATCACACACTTACTTATCTAAGAAAAGGTAAAGTAAGGTTTTAATTTTTCTCTCTCCTAACACTAAAGTCTTTTTTAGCATTTCATAAAAATTTTTAAATCTTTTTCCTCAAACATCTTTAGTCAGGGAGAAAATAATTGGAAAACTACTACAATTTGCAAGAAAAGTCTACATAAATTTACCTTAGCATATTATGTAAAATGACTGACTACCTCAAAGCCTCACTGTTTGTCAGCTGGCAGGTTTCCAGTGTTATTCCAATAATTCTTATTCCAACAACAGCATAATAAATAATTTTACTGAGCAAAGATGGAACCGAAGTTGTGAGCACTTTCATGAAAATATTATTATCTTGAAATCAAATATGAATTTTCAAATGGAACATATGAATAAGAGCTGCAAATACGATGTGACTGTCTACTACTGTCCCTAAAAGTAATGGAAGTGAAATGACATGTATATTATATTATCTTTTACTGTAGTTTGGAGACCTGGTTTTATGGATAAGATGGCAAAACAGCACAGGAAAATGTGAATTAATTAATCCAAATGATACTGCAGAAGGTACTTTCTGACCTAAGCCACAGATAATGAAAAAAAAACAGGCAATTGCACTTCTTAACTTGCCAGGGTCCCAAGGTGAAGCAAGAGTGCGGTTCTCAGTTGCTCAGAGAAACTTTCTGTACACCCAAAATGGAAAGGGCCACTATAAAGTACTGAGTGCTGGATCAGATCCATTTGTTTAATTTAAGGGAGACAGCTGTTGCGATTTACATAAATTGTGCTTTATTGATCCACAGAGATTCTTATGGCAGCTTGCCTTCATCCAGAAATAAAAGGAATGCCTTGTCATGCTCCCCGTGTCTTTTAGGCAATGCTGCATCAGAAGAAACATCGTGCAGGCTTTTGCATTAACTCTAAACTTTGAGTTCATGCAAAGACTAACCCAGGTTAGGGCAATTTTGACTGGTGCAGTCCCAACTAGCAATACTAGAGATTAGGTCTGGGTTTCATGGGGGGAAATATATCAGAAATACAGACTGGAGAAAAAGCATATTGTAGGGCATATAAAACAGCAGGATAAAGATGGGAAAATAAGAATATTTGTGCATGATCCGTTTTCTGTCTCAGCATTTTTTAAAAAGAGAAGTACTAGATTTGTGGGGAATTGTGGTAAATATAGGTCTCGGAGGGCAAGCGGCAAAGCATAAGGGAAGGCCCTGAGGACCCAAGCTTTCATGTGAACTGCCACTTCAATATGTGTATTGTAGGAGACAGATAGGATAAATTAGACGATGTTTGTATAGTGCTGTGAAAATTGTAAATGCTGTAACAGTGCTAAGTATTATTATTAGGTACCAAATATATGCAGAGAGCGCTCTGTAAGACAAAAAAACCCAAACACCAGCTAACCTAGATATAAATAGGTATGTTTAATTATAATATCAGGTACCCAAAATTGTTTGCATGCCTATCTGTCAGCTTCTGCATTAGCCACAGGCAGCTACTGGGAAACAGCAAGAGTAGAAAAGGAAGAAAATAAAATGTCTATCGAGCCACAGGGCGTTGGGAAAAGAAGTCAGCACACTGGAGTACTGCAGCATGATCCTCAGGCAGAACAGTCTTAGTGCTCTGCCCACCCACTGACCACACATAGCTGTGGGCTAAAACCCCAGCTCAGCCTGAATGTAGCCAATAGAAAATGACATTTACAACATCCTAAGGTTAGTCTAACGTTAATTAAACCATCACAGTACTGCACTATTATCCTCTTTACTTCTTTCTTTCGTGGATTTTACTTTTTCTTAAGAAACAGGCATTTGCAATTAGAATTTCTTAATACATCTGAATGTCGGAACTCCCCAAGTACGAATGTCATCTTTGTTTAGAGGCTACAGGGAAGAATTGAAAGCCAAGATACCCTTGAGCACTAAAACTAGCTGAGATACTAATCTACCACAGGAACCTGAACACAGCATTAGACCTCAATCTGGCTAAATCAGAATTACTGCAAAACAGTGTTCCTGGACTGCCTGCTTCACTGAAAGCCATGCACTGTGTGTGGCAATGCTATGCTCTTTCAGTGCTGAGATTCCCAGTAGAAATTAGCACCAGGCAATTGCAAATACAACACAATCAAACTGTCACGTGCTACATACAGTCTAAAGTTTTGCTCTTTCCCACCAACATTTTGACAATGAGGATTCCCTTCTTCTACAGTATCTTCTCTGATGCTTCAGGACCCTGTGAATGTCTGGACTCGAGGCAACGAGTGTAAGTGTCGAAGTGGCACACTGCTCTAAGGTGTTTCTGCAAACGACACATCTCTCTGGAGGCAATGTAAGTATACCCTCCCAGTCAATGACCAGCTGCCTGCATATTAACTTGCCTACAATAACTAGCTGCACCAAAAGATTCTTTCGGTAGAAATATGCTGCCATGTGAACTGAATCTAGAAAATTGCCCCTTCTACTTTTATCTCAGCCTTCAAGAAAAGTGAGAACTGGATTAAAGATAGTTTTAAACCTTTCAGTAAACTTATTGCAAGTATTTTTATTTTCATATGGTTAAGTTTGTTTAATATTTTGTAAGTATTACAGAGGTAGTGTATTGTAAGTTCCCTCTTGATGAATGCCAGAATTACACAAGCAAAAAATGGTAGCAGAAGCACAGTCTCAGAATGTATCAATACTGCTGTACACCATACAGATAAGCCTACATTCACTACTCCAACATCTTTCACTTGATGTCATTTAGTCCAGAAAAATTAAAAAATTAAATCGATGAGATGTAATAAGGCAAAATCCTGCAGTCACCTAACAAGAGAATCTGTCGTTGCTATATAATGTACAGATAAATTGTCAAGGCCAGAGATGACAGAAAATTAAGAAATATACAAACACAACTAAAAGCACTAAGTATACCTGAAGAGGCACAAAATAAATCACTTTGGCCTGCTGAGTTTAAGATTCAGCCATGTGCTTGTTTACATTTGGAATTTTATAGAGGAAGAGAATAGCTGATGAGGGCAAGACATTGCTGGGATGTTTTTTTTCCCCACTTATTTCTGGTTTTATTGCCTTTATCGTATTTACTTTTTATGTCTTTGAGGACAGGTTGGATCTTGTGCACAGAAGCAGTCCGTACTTAAAGGTTTTTACTCTATTACTCATCTATAACACCCATAGCTTTATTATCTGCATTGCCAGTTTTAAGCAACTTTTTAAGTTTTGGAATAGATAAGAAGTGAGGAATTGCTTCCAGCAGTTTGGGCCCTGATACTTCTCAGGATATGGTAGATGGACAAAGTAGAATTTAATCCAAATACAGACCAGTGGGTTAAACAAAATTTGTCTTTCCCATTATAATGAGACATCTAATCTGCAGAATAAAAGGGTTTCTGGACTAAGGAATCAAATTTTTGTTAAATGCTACTTACTGTCGGTGTCAAAGCTTGTTGCTTTAGAGAAAATCCCCCTATTTTTAAAAAAAAGGTTGTTTTTTGCATTCAAAATTCTAGTGTCTCTTCAACTGATAAAAAAAGTCATAGCAATAAACACAACACAGTATTTATAACCTTGGGATGTCTGCAACTAAAGCGCAAGCAGCAGAGGCATAAAGAAATTTCATATTGAAAATAAGAGCAAACTAAAAGACAATAAACTGCACAAAAGCAAGAAAATTTGTTTCTTTGCCATATAAAAGTATTAGATGGAGGAAATCTGTTAGCCTTTCTAATACATTTTCCTGTAAAGGAACATTTCTACTGACTAGAGATATTTATGTATGCAAATATGGTAGAATAATTAACAGTACAGAGTAGTAACATGACTGTGTACAAAATTGCCCATTAAGATTCCACACACAGTCCTGATTATTTACATGGGAGAAATTCATATAATTTGGAAAGTTCAACATAGGAGTTCTTTGGTTTCATGGTTATTATTTTATTTCACTACTCAGGTATTTGGATACTCAGTTGTATAAAAGAGTACTTTCAAACGGTTAAATCCCCAAAAGAAAACAGGATGTGAGCCAAAATTTTTAAGTGAGATGAACTGAAGCCTGGAATACATCTGTGTTTACACATGGTCTGTTAGTCTGCAAATATATGTGGGCAACTGTGCACACCTAATTCCGCAAATCTGAGTTTATAAATTCATTTACTTCACTCCCAGTTGACACTGTCAATGTATTCTTCAGTCTTTTTGCTGAAACAGGACCAAATGTGCCAACCACAAGGGTGACTTCTGAGGCTGCAAACACCCTCCATGAGAAATGGACTGATAAAACTGACTGACATTGCATATGGTAGAAAAACAGATGATACTAATGGTTATTTACTATTGATATGTTCCACATTTAAAAGAACAGTCTTGAGTCCACTGCCTGTCCCTTGAGCCATCTGGTCTCCCCATTATTAATTGTTTTAACCGACCTTCACAAGAGAAGAAAAATATTGTTGTATCTTCTTTTATCTTGTCTTATAATAGGAATCATGTCTCATAGTGTTGAAATAAATTACTTGCACAGTGATCAAACATCTTAGCTTCGTTTCAGTATTTAATCACCCATGAAAGCCGTTTATTGCTTCGTATACTCCAAAGCCATGAACATTATTTCCTAACTAGTCTATGGAAAGTGTCTTTCATTTTTATTTTTCAATTATGCCTTAAATTCTTTCATTCTCCTAGCAGGCACTTTGGTGTAATACTACTGTATGAAAGACCCTTGTTTCTCTAACATTTATTTCCCTTTAAAATGTTTTTACCTATTACACAGGAAAAGGAAAAGAAAAAGCAAATTTAGAATGGCTAATTTCATTGACACTACTTTATTTACATTCAATATATAAATTACAAATCCTTAGAAAATAATAATAAAAAATTCAATACATCACCAGTCTAGGGTTGTTCTAAAATCCGTTATGTTTTCTAGGCTGCTTGTCAAAGCATCATTGCTATTTTAAAGCAATAGCCCTGCATCAATTCTGTCTGAAATCCTCACCAAGATTACGGATGTAACAGACAATCATTTAGTTTCACACACTTCAGTATGGACTGTGGAAAATATTTGGATTTTTATTTTGTGAGCTAGTTCAAAGTCAAACTGCCCTCTTAAATGCATAAAGTGAATCCACATCTTTATTAATTAGAGAAAAAAAACCTCACACTTCAAGATTTTTAATAGAAAAACACATACACAAAAACCAACTGCCATTGTATAAAGCTGCATTGAGAGAGGTACAATGGAGAGACAATATTTCTTGAAAACACAGTCGATCTGTGTATATCATAATCAGGGAGTTTTGTATCGCAGCCTACAAGCATTAAAACAGCTGAAATAGATGTAACAACTTACAGTGAAAGAGCAACTATCAAACTACAGTCTGCTCTTTTCATATAAGACTTTAGCTTGAAAAAGTAGGAACAATGACATTTGCTGATACTCCCAACCTGAAGTTCATTGTCAATAAAGTATAGCATCAGAATAAAACTCTTCCTATATGATATGAGCTTGAGATAATGTGGAAAGTCGCATGCTGTGAGACTCGCTGTTTCTCTCATATGATGGGGGAATTCATCAGTTGAAAACCATAAAGAAAGGGGAAAGGTTTATTTGTGTTAGTTGACCAGAAACTAAGTACCACTGATGCATAGGATATCTTCACATAAGATATGAACAGGATCCTGAAGTATATTAAGGGAAGTATTTCTAAGAAAAAAAAGTCTGCTGAGATCCTCTTTAGAATACTACACACAATTCTATGCACTGACAGTGTTTGCCTTCTGAGAGGTTAATAAAACAGCCTGGTTCGTTCAGCCTAGTACAGTAAAAAAAATGGCTATTTATTATGACTACTTAGGTAAGCTGGTCATATACAATGCGTGTTCACAGACTGCACAGAGTTGAGGGACATATTTCCTATGTAATAGAATATTGTCCTCTACTTGGCACTCATTTGGAGTAGTGTGTCTTGTTTGGGGCTTTCATTACAAGAAGGAAACTGAAAACTGGAGACATGCCAGAAGAGAGACACTAAGATAGTTTGGGGAGCTGGGGCACTCAAAACAGACAAGGCCAAGGGAACCGGGTTTGCATACTGGTGAAGGGAAAGCTAAACGGTGATGTAATTGAAGTCTTCCAAAATATAAAGGGGAAAGTATTGAGGAAGAAGAGCAAGGCTCTTTTTCAAGATACACAATGTGAGGACAAGATACCACCATCACAAGTTGCACCACCAAGGGAAATTCCAACCAGATATAAAGAAAAAATTCTCCAAAAATTAGAGTACCGAAGCACTAGCACAAGTTATGGTTGTGGACGTCCATCTTCAGATGTCTTCAAAACTCTATGGGATAAGGCCTTGAGCAAGTTGACCCAAGTTTGAAGTTAGTCCTGTTTTGGGCAGGAAGCTGGTGTAGGGATCCTCAGATCAACCTAAACTTTTCTATAATTCTGTTCATGTGAACACCACAGAAGTCATTATCAAGAACTACTTAAGAATATACTAATTTAAACCATTCATAATGAAGTTTTCAAAAGTCTTAATTTTCAAATAAGTCAAGTCCTGGAACAGTCTTCCAATAAAAGTATTGGTGGCAAAAAAACCTAACCAGTTTTGAGATGAACTTTAGAGACTTACCACCTCTACAAGATAAAGCTAATGTCCTGCAATAATGCAGGACTGGTACAGATGAAACAATAGTTCCTTTACACTTTAATGTTCAATGTTACTATGTTTCATTGAAAGCCTTTTCAATAAACAATTGTTACACATTCTTTTAGAATTAAAAAATAAATTGTGATATGTGAGGAAGAAATATTCACAGTTTAATATCTTCACCCATTTAAATTAGACTTGACTAGATAGAAGATCAAAAAGTTCACTGTATCATAAATGGCAAGGTCTGACTGTGAAAATACCAATTAACAGATTTCACATTTTATATCAAATTCACTTTTATCTAAACATATAGAACAAGAATATGATGGCAGTGAACATGGATGCCAAATTCCAAAATGAAACAAATGTTATTTCTCCTACAGAAGCTTTTTTCTACCCTCTGAGAATTTTTCCATCCTGGGCACTTTTGTAGATTACCAGTTTTTTGATAGCAGTACAGCTTCTTATACATAAATATCAGGAAACAGCAGGAAAAAAGAGAGAATAAATAAGCAGCTTTTGTTTGGAATGATTTTTTAGCTGATAGATTTTAATCTTAAGCAAACAAAGAAAAATGCATACTCTAAAATGAGGAATGTTTGAGAATCTTAGTTATTTACTTGTCCAACCCAAGATGCAATATTTTTCATTGAACATTACCAACAGAGCATACAAAAAGATTATATTGATTTCAATTAGAAAATCATGTGAATAGATCCGTCACCTTTGATAGCCTTTCACAGTAACTTTGATTGTTGCAATATAAGCTGAAACTGCACATATAATTGGATAGAAGACTCATGTAAAAAATATATTTATTCTAGAAACAGCTGATTTAGTCATAATAGTGTTATGTACTACCATTACCAGGATCAGTTATGTTATCGGTATTTTCACAAAATAGTTTTCTCAAACCTAGGGGTTTTTTTGCAGCATATTTAAAAAAAACATTTCTAGGTAGAAGATGTTTAAGAATTCCTTCACAGTCATAAAATCTATAGAATTCCACATGAAATTTGCTAAAGTTTTCACTCCATGTCATGGATGTTAAATAAAAACTTATTCAAAGTGTTTTAGCTCAGTTTGCAGGAGGGTGAGAGACTGAAGGGCAGGGTATTTCAAACTAACTTGTATCAGTGAAAAACTTGAGATATTCAACCTTTTTTTCTGAAAGAGACTTCTATGCAAAAACTACACACAGCTATAGTTTCTGAAGACTACCTTGGAAGGGAGAGGTCCTTTTCCTTTTCTCTCTTGTAGATATGTTCACCAATAGCCAAAGATCACAGAGAGAACCAAAAGACCACCTCCAACATACATCTCTGGCAGCACAGGCTACTGCAGAGCATCCTAAAGAGCCTGACACTCTGTGTTTAACCCCCACCACTGGAGTTGAGCAATATAACTGAGTGGAAGATGTCCCTACCCAGAGAATAGTTTGGGTTGGGAGGAACCTTTTGAGGTCATCTAGTCCAACCCCCCTGCAATAAGCAGGGACATCTTCATCTACACCAAGTTGCTCAGAGCCCCATCCAACCAAGGCAGGGGGGTTGGAACGAGATGATCTTTAAAGGTCCCTTCCAACCCAAACCATTCTATGATTCTACAGCCATGTTCAGCCATTTGTGTTCAATATCATAGCTGACATTTTTACTTACAGACTATTCTGTTTCTAAAGCCCTTTCCATTACTTTCTAGCACTTCCCTCAGTAGTTTCCTTTATGAAACTCCTGATCTGGCAAACTTTCTCCCTCTCCCCAACCATCACAGATGTTCTTTAACATGAAGAAATGAATTTCAGTACTTACTGAGACCATAACCAGAAGAACCAAGGTATGTAATTTGCTTCTACAGTTTCTCCTGTATTGTTCATGTAATTGCAACATGTACTGTCCTGTTTACCTTAACGCTAGATTTGCAAAATGGGAAAGCAACAAATGAGAATGTCATTTGAGGAAAATTAACTAAACCACCGTTATTTTTAAACTGTATATATATTCCTCTGTCTTTCCTTACAGGCTTTGTCTTCTGTATCTGCATACAACAATTGCTTTTCTCTCTTGCTTGACGTTGTACTTTCAGCCCCAAGTCCCCATTTTTTTTTTTTTTCATTAGCCCTGCCTGTACGCAGCCTGTTCTCACTGGGTCGGGCACAGTGTAGCCAAGGAAGGCTTGGCATTAAGTTCCCTTTTGTCCAGCTGCGTTCACAACACAAAGGGAACTCCACAGTCAGGTTTGATTACACCCAATGCCCACTGGTGCAGGTTCCTCCACTAATCTCCACTCAGACAAAAAGAGGGGGTTTAATCCTTGAAATCCTTTTAATGATCTTCCAAAGATATTGCAATCAATATTCTTCCTACAGTCCCTCGGGCAGAATCCTCTAGGTTTAAAATATTTCCAAATAACCTTTCATAATGTTGACTGATACCATAAAAATACAAAAAGCACACATTGCATGAGCTGTAATATAGTAACTTGGAGTACTAAGAGGAGAAATAAGTTTTTCAGACAAACATTAAAGCCAGGGCAAGTTAACTCAGTTTGAGCAAATAAACTGTATGAAAGTCCAATTTCTGTGAAATTAGTCCTACTGAGCACAATTCTTCCCATTAGTCACACAGTAATTATGCAACTTCATAGAGCAAACAAACCTCAGACTTTTCCTTTCTTCTGTCTCAGTTACTGAGGACTCATGAGGATACGGACATTATTCAGTAAAAGCATTAATATCTTAAAAAGCATGTTTGTAATGCTGTCTTTTGTCCCATGAAAGAAATACAAAACCAGAAATTACCATTAATTTCACTGTGGAAGCGCAGGAAAGTATTTGTGAGTAACACCACACACAGTGCTCTGAAGGATCTGAAGGAACACACAACTGAATGAAGATTTTAAATTAAGGGTATTTATCTTACCTAAACATGTAACATAATTTACAACAATAATAATAAACTGGTCAAAGCACCAGAAATATAGGATTTTGTTGTAGAAGATACACATCTGTGAGTTTTTTACCCCTGTCAGAATAGGACATAGTTTTTAAAGTTTCCACTGTTGTCAAAGTACATTGGAGTTTATATAAACTATTTCCACAGACGTTTTTCACACTCAATCTTAGCAAAAAACATGTAGTTTTGAACCTCAGCACAACTTTAGTGTCAACCTATAATTACAGTGGCTCTGGCACATCCAGCTTTCAACAGTAGGAAAAAACCCTCTTCTCAGTTTGGTCAATATCTTATGATTGGTTAGGATCATTATTTTCAAGTTAACTAACATTTTGTGTTGTATTAAAAGGACTTAATTTAATTCTGTTTACTAGGATTTAATATTTAGCTACTTATTTGAAGCTATCATTGTAATGATAATTTCTAAATGTTTAAATATCTTAAACTCATTAAACGATATACTATAGTCAGAGCAAATCAAGGTGTGTTTTTTTATTTAGTTCCAAAAAAAAAAATCCACCAGTACCTGCCACTTCACACATTAAATAATACAAGAAGGGATATTAGAAATGAAAAGGAAAATAATTATAGACATTACATTTCAGTTCCCAGGTAATCCTGTTACACAATAAATTTACTTTTAATTGAGTTATACCTTCTCAAGATTTGAGATGGAATAATTCAAATAATTATTCTTCAAATAATAATTCTTTTTTCTTCAAATGCTGAAACAAATTTATTCCAAATAATATACTGAGAAGAGGTTTTTTCTACCAAATAAAGTAAAATTGGCTAATTTAACCTGTTCTATAATGTGGCAGCTTTCTGGTCTGTGAATGTTTTACACTAGATGGTTTCTTAACTTTAAATCTAATTAATCATACATCTAATTCCTCAAAGTAGACTGACTGCTAGAAAAAAGAATGTTCATGGCAAGGGTGCTGCCACTAAGTCAGTTTTCAATCAGATGAGGAAGAAACTGAGGAAGGGTTTTAATCCTTTAATATAATAGAATGTAAGAAGTGTCATTTGACCAAAAAGTTGATTTCTGATTAGAAAACAGATTTTTAGTTTGCATCTATTATATGTTATTTTAGGGTTTTTTTCTGGTTTTTGTTTTTGTGGGTTTTTTTTTTTTATAAGGTACTTAAGACTATGCACTGTTTATTTGCAGTTTGGGGAATAAATGACATGAAAAATGAGACCTAATGTTTCTTTGCATGTTAAAATTAGCTATATAACTATGAAAGTGGCAAAATGCACTGCAGCAGAGACTTCCAAGTCTTTACTATTTAACTGGGGGCAAGGTTATAACACAAAGAGAAATTTTATATCTGGAAAATCCAGGAACTATGGAAACCTTTTGATTGAAGTATAAAAATGTTGAGATATCTTTAAAAAGTTGTCAGGCAGGTTAAGTTTGAACTATCCAATATCATATTTGTGTTAGGGAACTTAAAACATGTTTTAAACCTCAAATAAAATCAATATTGGCAAACACATTTCCCTTTGCGATCTGTAAAATATATCAGATGAAATACATCTCTGACTGAAGCCAACATGATTCCAAAAAAAATGCCTGCTGTTATCAAATAAAGGTGAGGTTTTTTGTTCATACACAGTTAATTCATTACATGCTCTTCAGTGACTGGTTACAATAAGAAAACATCACAATGGAAAGAAAGTATTTCTCACTATTGAGCTACTGACCTCATTTATTAAGATCAAGCTTTGCTGGAGGGGAGGAGAAGCAAACATCCAATTTGCAAAACTGATCTTATTTAGCAGCAGCTAATAACGGTATCTAAAAGTAGGTAGCAATGCATCAAATATTTGACATTTCAGAGTTTATAATACGTATTGTCAGATATTTCTGAGCAAACAAGTGAAAGTATTTAGAACAAAAATGAAAAAAAATGCAGACTGCTCTTTCAAAAGTAAGTGTAATAGTTATATGCATGATACATGCTTTTTATGAAATAACTCTATTTTTGGGTTCTTTATAAATGGCTGAATTTAATTATGTTGCTGTAAGATAAACTGTAAATAAGTGTTGGAAATCTTGAAAAATCTAGTTTGTTTGTTACGCTCAATACTATTTGTTGGTGAAAGAACAGGCTTTCTCATGAGGGAAAAGTATTTTCATAAAAGATTAATTCAAAGCATGTACAGTATGACCAGATTCTCAATCATGCTACAGTTACTGAAATTCCCATACCTGTAGATAATATATGTGTCTCCGGTGTGTAAATGTATCAATAAAAGGGCATTTGAAACCTAAGCTGTACTCCCACAATTCCCAGTCCATAAACAAAAGGAGAGTGGAGAAGCGTCTTCACTCAAAGTTCATCACCTCTATTTCTCAACAGAGCTATAAAGTTCAATAAAGCTCTCCAGTTCCTATTTCTGTCCAACTTCCACTTCCTTCTCTTGTGATTAGAAAGGAGGAAGGATAAAGGAGGCTCTCTTTCAGTCCTCTCCTCCAAGCAATAGTCAGGGAGAAGAAAAATGCTTTTTGTTGTAATTGTTTTCCAAGAGCTGACCAGTGGATAGCATTACTCTTCACGTTGTTGTTTTTTGCTAGAAACAGGCAAACTAGCTATAGCATGATTGCTCTACACAAAGTGTTGCCGGTTCCAGCTACAACTGTTTGAAACTCAAAGCCATGTTAGACTTCCAAGACCTTCAAATGCTAGTACACGATTTAGACTCTCTGCTCTCAAGTGTTAACTTCTCTACAACCACAAAAAGGTCCACATAATTTATGAAAAACAAGTCTGTTTCATTGCTTCCAAACAATGAAAATATTTTTCTTTGTTCTAATATGCTAAAAGGGGATGTATAAAACTTATGATTTTCATTCTTTTCATTCCTCTCTGGAAGATACTTACAACAATGAAAATTATTTCCTTAAAAAAATTTACAGATAAATTCGGTTTACAGATAAATTCACATCTTGAATTCTGAATTCAAAATGTTTCTGAAAGATAATTTTATACTTTAATCATACCACAAAAAGAAGTTTTGTTTTTAAACAGTCTAAGTTTGCTTGAATGAACCTCAAGAAGTTATAAAAAAGTCTAGGCCTCTAAAAATTCTGTAAGAGAATCTTCAAATAGTTACATGCAGGAAAACAAAATTACCTCCAATGTAATTATTCACAAGCTAAAGGATGACCCACATGTCATTGAAGAGGGACAGGTAAAGGTTCAGTCGCAGATGACTGCACAGATGATCGCAACATTTCAAGAAGACAGGAAAGCTCAGCGAAAACTGTCACACAACAGTGCACAGCTGCCTTTCTAAAATTCAGATTAGACCAAATGGCCTCAAAATTGCTCATAAAGCCAGGACATCAGACCAAACATTTAGTTTAAGTGGTGCAAAGCTAAAGGAATTAAAAAGCTTCAAATTCCTGCAAGGCTGACATTTTTATTTGTGACCACTGAGTAAAAATCATTTTATAGAACAGCAATGATGAGATGTTTAATATGAATTATATATCTAATGACACAAGCTTACCTCAGGAACAGCTGCATCTCTTCCAGCAACAGCAGTTTTTCAAGTTGTTGTGATTTCTATTGAACATGTCATATGCATGTGCCTCATGGCATAAGACAACTATTTTTAAGAGTGCTCTCTGTGGTTCAGTAATGGCCTTGTGACCAGTTATCATAAATGGTTATGATAGCTACAGTTATCATAAATGCAAGCCACACTTATTTCCTACCCAGCAAGGACCTCAGGTACAAAGGACAGTGTCTTGATCATAAAATTCATGTGGACAAGGTATGTCAGACAGCCAGGAAAATTAACCATGAAAAATAATTAATAATCTATTAAACAATTTCTTCATTAGAAATTACTGTTATAAATATTATTTCAGTATTATTTGTGTTGTGTGCAGATGACCAGGATGCGACCCCTGACCATAACCACATTATGAAGCAACAGCACACGCTGTGTTACGGTACACTAACAGAAAGGCGTAGAATAGAGAAGTAGGGAATACAGCTTCCCGAAACTGTCCTAGGTACGTCACACCTTTGATGGTCTGCAAAGTCTGCAAACTTTGTAAGTACTTTAGGACAATTATCTCAATAACCATATCTTGGCAGAATGACACCCTTATTACACGTCAGATATGTTGTTTCATTTAATTTGAATTTCAATGAGATTTGGACAATGATTGCGAAGGAAAATGATTCACTGAAATGAAGATCTGGCTATCTTATATAGAAATACGATATTTGACCTAATAACAACCTATCCTAATGCAAAGCAGTAAGAAGAGGCCCAGTGTGGGCTCTTGTATTCCTCCTCTCCAAGATAATGGTTACCAGAAATATTATTTCAGTATACGTTACAAGTAGCAAGTTATAACATTATGCAAAAGCAAGGCATAGATTACCTTAGCGCAATTGAAATAAAACTGATGTCACAGAAAGGGCAAATAAAACAATTAGTTAAGAGGAAAAAAGTAAACATCCTTAGCATTTGATACTGTGGGTAGGTAAATACTTGATAATACTGCATTCCTGGGCATCTATCAGAAATAGCTGTTGATGCACTGTAATAAAACTGGCAGATAGAACATACTCTTGGATGAGTTGAGTCAAACGCGGAAAAAGCAAACACCTTTGGCTCTGTGAGAAAGCATTCCTCCTTGCTGCCACAAGCAAACTAGTCAACTCCGCAGCCATTTGCTTTGGTTCGCCACCACAAGTTGAGTGAGACAAAGGCTGGAGACAAACCCAGCTCAAAAGCAGGCCTAAGTGCTTTCTCCCTAAACAGACTGCAAGAAATTACTGAAAACCTGCAAGAATCATTAGCCTGAGGCAATATAATGTGTCAATAAGGCTGCCAAATATCATCAATGTAGCTGCACTCCAAATCCTTAGCCTAATCATTCTGCAGTCTTATGTCAAACATGTCTTGCTACCTATTATTCAAAATACAAACACCAAACAAAGAAATCCCCACAGTGTTTTTTATACCTTTTCTTATTCCTAGATAAGACTCGTTGGGTCAGCCACATGGTAATAAGCTGAAATGTCATTGTGGGACTTAGATGACTTCTCTCAGAAAGAAAATTTGAAAGAAGTTTAAAGTTTGGTGTTCTTGACAATGTATGCATAGCTGACAGTTGTAATGCTATTATTATAGTCTTTCTTCTAGTAAAAAAAGAAAATATAAAGTGGTAGAATAAAACCGTGGTGCAAAGAAATATGAGATTAGGAAATATAAGGGAACTAATTATTTATTTAAAAGAACTATTGCTCAGACAGTTCTGTGGTTTGTGAACAGAATTTTATGCATACATGGCTAACACAACAGTTTAACAGAAATCATAGTTACTCTAGAAGAAAATTACAAATGTTTGCTGTGTTTAAAGGAAACTTATGAAATCAGGTGCTGATTAAACTGCTAAGTTTTCTTATTAAAAAAGGAACTTTCTACATGGGAATTAGTGAAAATACATACCAGAGTGCAGTGAATGGAGAGGCTTCGGGAAAATGGAAACAAATTACCTAAGTGGGACAAAGGACTCCATTGAACAACTTGTCTGCCTGATGCTGGGTTCCTGATACTAACTCCTGTTTGCAGTTATGTCAACTGCAAACATAAGTAAAGTTTAAAAAATTAAGTTATTGGCATATTATATTGGCAAAAGTCCTAGAACACATCACATTGCCATACATTTTAAAAATCTAGGTTATCCAGGGTAACAGTTATAAACTGTACCTCTGATTGTTACTTTGGCAATGTAACAGGAAACACTTTCAAGAAAAGTTCCAAAACTGAAGAAACACGAGGCAAAAAAGTCAAATTCTGCTCTCAGTTAGTGACAGTAGATTGGGTCTTTTGTCTTCAATAAAGTCACTCAGTTATGCCAAGAGTGTTACTGCAACTGGAACTGGCTTATATATTTTTTGATGTTCCATTGTTCAAGATATAAGTACCTTTTGTTAGTAAACAAGTCTTGCTAAACTTTTTTGAGGGAGGGAAAGATGTCTCTGGCATCTTTCCATAAAATGGAGATGGAGGTGTAAATATGTAAATAAGGTTAAAGCATCCTACACTTTGAGGTCCAAACACCGGCAGTGATTCTAACCAAACCATTGTCAACTCAAGTGATGAAAACAGAAGCAAAAAGATAATAACTTGGTGAGAAGATTTTGGTATACTTGACTGGAGGGAAGGAAGATGTAAACTGCAAAAGAACAAACAAATCTTAGGATAAGAGACTTCTTTTTTCAGGTTTTGTAATCTACATACCCTGAAAGTCACAAAGATCAAAAAATGGTCCTTGCCCTGCCCTTTGTGCTGAAGGAAGGTTGCTCTCCTGTTGTTCATAATTTCCTTTCTTTTACAAGGTGTACTCCAAAAGACATTCTGGCGCACCACCATCATCATCATTAATTAAATTAAAATACCCAAGTATAAAATAAAGTATACAACAAAATGCAGTATCTCTGAGTTATTTATTCATTTACTTCCTAATTTACACAGTTTGGTCATGTCTAATATAAATAAAAGTCATTAATGCAAATTACTATTGTCCTTATTAAAAGTTTAATAAGAGAAGTACTTTAAGGGAGTGACTAAAAGTCAATTCAAGCTCTGTCTTCATCTTGCAATAGTTGGATGATATCACTTTAGAACCCAAAACAGAATAGGATGCATTCCTCTTACACTCCTTTTGAGATCCTAATACCGTCATTAATTAATGTGAATAAATAACCCTAGGATCTGCGTGATAAAGAAGCTGTCTAAAAATAATTTCTTTATTTAACCTTTAATTATTTATGGCTGTTGTATTTTAAAGGAAAATTAAAATTCCTCTTTATTACTGAAGTGATTATAAAAACCTGTAAGTCTATTAACAAAGAAAGCAGCATAGCTGTCCAGCTTTCAGGACTAAGTGCAAATTTCACCATCAGGAATTGTGTCATTGCTTGGGAGGACCTAGAACAACTGTTATGAAGGGACTTAATAGAGGAGAGGAGGAGTATGAAACAAGCATCGGGAACAGCATGAAAGAAGGTGGACAGCTGTGTGAAAACAGACAAAGAAAGCAGTTAAAAAAAGATCAGAAGGAATTTACAGAGTGAATAGGAATATGCAATAAAAAGCACTCTATTCTTGTGTTACAATGAAAGATACATATTACTTATTTCACTTACATTATACTTTGAACTTTCTCAAACTACAATCCTTTTAGAATGAAATGTGGTGCATTTAGTACTGATCTGTAAAACATGGGTCTTTGAGAACCAAGACATAGACTACTGGAAGGAAAAAAACAAAACATGAAATAACAGCTCTTGTATAACAGTCCATTAAAATTATGGAGTTATACTATTATGTAATCCCATTTCCCTGGTAGTAAAGTCCCAATACTAGACAACTAAAAGTTCATTACACGAAACTTCCAGGGTCTCTTCCTCCAAAATTCTCCTTTCTTTTTTATGATACTGTGCACTGCTTTGACACCTTCTATCCTTACTTTTGAGCCCCCTAAATTTAGCAAGAAGCAGTGTTTTCCCTCCTCAGAATGATCAGCCTTCCTGCTGTGGGCAGGGCGCTGGACTCGCACAGACACTTATATATCCCTTCCTATAACACCAGCCAGAGCTTGCAACCCAAGGAGGGGTACCAGGACCCTACAAAGCTCCCAGCTAGTACCTGCAGTACCAAAAGTCAAGTAAAAAACAACTTTCAGTTCTTAGTTGCTCATACAACACAAGTTTGAGAAAATCCTATATACTTTCTACTTCCAGGCAGGCAGAAACTGTTATGTATTTTGGCACTTATGCACTCATTTTTCCCTTCCCTCTACTCATTTGTAATTGCTAGTTCTACCTGTACGCTGCCTGTAATTCAAAAAAATAACTGAAATATAAATATTTTTCCTACCCTCACAAAATCTTTATGGATTTCTGTTTATGTTTTCAGTATAAAAAAAGAAGTCACTTTGGAACAGAAAATAAGCATATCTCACTTTACCTTACAGAAATTAATATAAGAAGGTTATGACTCAGTGAAAGCAGAAATTTAGAATTAAATACTTCTGTATTGACTATATATTTCTCCCTATTTCATTACCCATATGACATATAATAAAGATCTCCTTTTTTTTAAATGTTCTTCCCCCTAGTGATTAAAATTGAATCAAAACAAAGGCAGAAATATGTTCCAACAGCCCTAAGACAGTGTCTGAAGAAATCAATTTTTATTTGCTTTCTTCCTCTTGTATTGTCACTCACCTATTAATTATGTGCATATTAATCATATTCACAAGGATAAAATTAATATTGGACAGAAAGTGATAAGAATTCAGACCATGCTCTAAAAACTCCTGTCATGTGCTAGAACTGTGTTTACAAATATCATACAAAGTATTTGGAAAATGTGCATGAAAAAGTTAGTTGTGAAACACTTATTTAACTTCAATAACGTCTTACTTGCAACATAAATTCCTACTTCAAAACTGCCATGTTAGCCTACTTAACGTTAGGGTGTCAGCATTTATAAAACATGGATACTAAGCCTGTACATTCAAATAAAACAGGAAATTATTATGGATGCTCCAACCACTTGCACTTAGAGACACATATCCTAGAGTAATAGGTATATTGTATTTCCAATTTAAAAGAAAAAAATTGATCAGATTTCAAGTATCCTGAAGAAGCCTTTCATTGTTTCCTTCTTTTAGCATGAATCAATAACATAAACATTAAAGGCTCTGACTGAGGAAAATAAAACCAACTCACACCATTTAGATACATGAAATTTAATATTGAGGAGAGTGACAGGAACAAATATGCAGCTGTGTGAAGTGAATATCTTAAAAAATAAACTACATCAAAATTGTTCTACCTAATCTCAGCCAGGTGATGCTTTATCATTAAATAAATTATTATTTAACAAAGCTAAAGGTTCTTTAAATTTTGTAACTTGGATATTTCTCTCCTAATACTTGTCAATTCGTATTCCAATTGTCATATCAGAGCCTATCCTCCAAGGGTATGAACTATTGTGAGCCAGTTCTATCTATAATCTATGAAATTTTTTTTTTTCATATACTCAGGCAAAGATTACCCCAGAACAGAGGAGCAAAGCCTCAGTAAAACAAAGATCTTAAATAGATGGGTTAAGATGTACCAGTAGTACACTAATCATGTTTTGTTCAAAGAGATTTAAATAGACATTCAAGTCCATTATGATTCTGAAAGTGTCCATAGGAATAAATAATTTCTTTCTATTAACAGAGGCAATCTTTGTGCAGCACAGTGCTCACACAGGCAAATATCCCACTGAAGCTAATACAATTAAATTAGACTAGTTTTTACTTTTACTCACAATTTGGGGGTAAATATTGAAGAGCTGAAGAAATAATGTCATTTTTTGTAGAATACATCCCAAAAATTAATCCAGTGGGACCTTTTCCTGAAGACCTAAGAAATTCAGACTAGACCACAAGATCCTTGGAATAAGCCATGGTCTTCACTGGCAATTTCAGACAATAATAAGTTATGAGAAATTGCATATTTTATTCCAAATTCGCTTCTCCTTTCAGAACATTGCGTGTACTCATATCAAATATCTTAACTCACAGTAGTGCTAGTAAAAACCCATCCATAACATCCTTCCACGTGAACATTTTTTAGCTTCTCTGTCTTATCTCTTTATACTGCAAATATTTTTCAGTCCTACAGATCGTCTGACAGGTTTTCTGCTTCTGTTCGAAGAGGTTCTACTGTTACTTTTTTTTACACTTTTAGCAAGTTGCACCCATATATCCTTTTGGCTCACTACATTATCATTCCCATTCAACTTGCCAGAGGTATACATACATTAATTTCTTTCACATAATCTAAGTACCAAAAATTTATCTTGCTAGCCAAGTTTTGGGCTGCTGCTTTCCATCAAAATTATATACACATATGCAAAATTATCAGTATAATCTGCATTTCAAAATGGTTATTCATAAAAAACATAGGAAGGAATAAAAATGCCACTGACTATTCTTGGAAGTCCGCCTATGAGTTTTGCCGTACAGTGCTTCAGAATTACTTTATTTGCAGACTGTATGAAAAGGCCAAAAT
The DNA here is from genome assembly GCF_000687285.1 of Phaethon lepturus. Lineage (NCBI taxonomy): Eukaryota > Metazoa > Chordata > Aves > Phaethontiformes > Phaethontidae > Phaethon > Phaethon lepturus. Next base: position 31,059 of record NW_010547066.1, read on the forward strand.
GCAGAGGAAAGTTCACTTTCTGTGTTCTACCTATGATTATCTTAGATTTTCTGGCAGATAATCAGGCACAGCTCAGTGCTGGAATATGTCCCAATAATCCAAACATAGCACAAATTATCATGTAGAACTTTAAGCCTATGCTACACAGAGTTTTTAGTCTGGAAGAGTTTCTGTATGAACCAGATGGAATAATTAAAATAAAATTCTAAAGACCATTTTACTTTTCAAATTTAATGCCACAGAAGTGTGGGTCAGTTGCTAGGAATTGTCTTCCCTCCCTTTGTGGTACCAAACATACAAATCAATTCCTATCCAAGACATTTATTTCTTCAGGTGATTAAACTAGATTAAAATAACTTCCATTATATTCTCTATTTTTCTGGTTTTTTGGGTGGGAGAACATCTTCTTTGATATTGTCTCAGAATAAAAAATGCTTGTTGGAAAAAAGAATTCTGAGTTTTAAATGACAGCTGTCATATTTTGTTATGGAAGTGCAATTCTATTTAATGGACTTGATTGTGCAATTTGCTGCACCTACCTCACTTCGTGTGGGCTCGTATGAGCATGTCTGAGTAGTACTGCAGAATCAATGCCAAAATAAAACAGAAACATGCATAGTGGAAAAGTGGGGGGAAAAAAGAACCGCAAGAAAGCACAAGCACATCATATTATAAAAAACAGACTTGGCTACAATGCAATTTGAAGCACAGCTTTGGAAGGTGACCCCTCAGGTGTGCTTGAAGATAGGTCAACATTTTTTTAGATAGGAATAGGAGATTAAACTTGTGTCAGCATTGAAAAGCATCCCTTTTCTCAGTACAGTTCTGACAATCAGCATTCTGCTTGAGGTCCTGTCAAGAATACACAAAGTGACTCGGAGAGCTTGTATAGTACTTAATTCCAGTATTTAACTCATTAAGGGCCGCTAATTATTTCAAAATCATTTTAAGAAAGGCACTGTTTAAAATAAAATTCTGTTCTACTATAAACGTACTATAATACACATCCGGCACCTAATGTGGTATACACATGTCTTTTTTCCTTTAAAAAAAAAATCTTTTCAGAGAAGAGAGATAATGGACTAGTATTTCAAGCCCTGATAGTGTAATATGCCAGGCAGCAATGAGAAATCAGTGATTACACCAGAGAGAAATTAATAAATTCAACCTTTTCCCAGTGAGAATATATTAATTGCCACCTACTGATGCTCAAATTTTCTATATCAAAGTCTAGCCATACAACTCTGCTGCTGTAATTTTTCCCACGCTGTTTTTTCCACCACGTGTTCCACATCTGACTGAAATATGCCTAGTGCCATGGATCAATATTCTGTCAAGACTCAGGTGTAAACACAAAATAAAGAGTAGTCATGAAAGGGAAAGTCAAGAGCTAGGGCTGGAATTCCTGTTCATCTTCCTCTGCAGGCTGGCTCCCTAACCTAACCTTAGGGAGATACAGCGTTGCTGCAGCAATCCTTTTCCCATTGTAATTATGAATGATTTAGAAAAATAAATATGTTCAAGACTGGTCAGTGGCAATTACAATTTCCATCCAAAAAAAAAGTCAATCCAATTTCATTAGGGGACCATCTTCTCTTCTTCCTTGAAGACTGAAAGGCCTGACAATGAATTAAGATTCAGAGAAAAACCCTTTCCCCACTTAAATGAAATTATGATTTTGCCATTAGCACAGAGTCAAGATGTTCATTCTGTGTATGAAGATAACTTTATTGCAGGGATTGCATGGGTAAGTAATATTACAAACTGTATTTTTACAGCAATTCCCTAATGGTCTGCAACGAGCAAAAGACGTGATGAATTTAACATCGTCCAAAAAGAAGATTGATCATTGTCAGGACAGGAATGAATGACGCTAAGGCCAAAGCACAGCAGACTCAATGATAAAAGACTAGTGAAAGTGTACTTTCCTGCACTTTCTTCACCTGCAACAAATACTGAATTTATTTCCTTTCTTATCCATTTCTCTTCAGCAAGCTGGCTGCAGCAAACAAAATTAACAATTGCCTATTATAAATCTTGTAAATGCAGATTTAGAGATAGCAGAACACATGACAGGCATTTGTTCTCTTAGATGGAGTTGCTGGAAACCACTCTATTTTCCTGTAGGAGAGAACCATAAGGAAATTCAGGGCTGGCATCAGTCCTGAATGTCACAGAAGATATTGCTGAAAAAACACAGTACAATCCACGAAGTCCAGGCAACCTGAAACCAGTCTTGGATTTTGCACAGTTTTTGCCTAGGTCTAACAATGACTCGGACCTTTTGTGCTTTGGAGGTTTAAACTATAGTTACTTTGGATAAATATGCTTTCCGTCCGTTACTCTTAAAAATTTAAGACCAGGAGACTTAAAGAGATGCTGAAGTGGTCTACCACTGGGTGCTGCTTTTAATAAATCCAGCAGTACTGGGGGGAAAAAAATAATTTCTTACAGTCTTACAAGATCATAAAAATATTCATAACGGGCAAGGCAGATGACCCAGGTTGACCCCATCAGTCCTGAGTAGGCTAGAGGAAAAAGCTGATAGGGGATACAATTGATAAAGAATTAAAGGAGGGAACATAAATAATGCCAGTCAAAATGATTTTATGGAAAATGGGACTTGTCAAAAGTGATTTTCTTATTTTAATCTAAAAGTGCAGTTGATTGTGTTCGTCTCACATGTAATATACTTACACTTTTTAAAAGTATTTCAATACATACTGCATGAAACTAACTTAAAAATTAGCTCTATAGAATATCAGCAAAGCATTTATTAGATGTACTAGGAATCAGCTAACTTGGTAGTGATTCCCTATTGGTAATTACTCTGTGAAACCTATCAGCAGCTTTAGAGGTGTTGGAAAAATTATGTGCAGCCTGATGGTGAACACATTCATCATACATCTGAATGCAGGGATTCAGTCTGCTAATAAAATTTGCAGGTAACAGAAGTGAAATGAATGACCTATTTTGGCTCATGTGCAAGTATTACATGTTATAATTGTTTATTTATACAAAAATTCATAAGGAATAAAAACTTTTCACTAAGTACATATCATATCATAGAAACTGGAGACCTAGGAAACACTGAGTTCATACTGGATGAGCAATTTAACATTAGAACTCCATATAGTGCTGCAAAGAGGCAAATGTGACTCCTGAATGCATAAACAGGGAAATAAAGACTAAATGAAGAGCCAGAACATTCATTCTATATAAGACACTGGAAAGCCTGATATTTGGCCTGTGTGCACAATTCTAGTGTTCCTATTCTAAAGTGCATGTTGAAAACTGAATTCCCAAAGTGATCTAAAAGTTGGAAGTACCTTACAGCAAAACCGTCGGAGCTCAGTACTTTTCATTAAAGAAAGACTGAACACAAGCATAGACCAAGAAGCTACCGTAATGTTAAAGTGGCATTTCACAGAGTATGAATTACAGTGCATTAGGTCTGTATACAAACAGTTTTACATTATACTCTGGTCTTTATCCCAGGTAGCTTCTTCCACTACAGAACCAGCAGAAGGTACCAGCTTCAAGCACAGCTCTTACAGGGAGTTAGCGCTGCTTTATAATAAAATTGCTCTTTGGCTTACCACACGCAACTTTGTCAGCATAGGCAAAGGCAAAGAAGTGACTCAAATACAGTATGTTAAACCTTTCCAAAGGAAAAATAAATACTTCGTTCTAAGTGATTTTTAGAAAAGTATCTGGAAACAAGCCAGACAGTTCTTATGAACCTGGAATTTTTACTTTTTAACTTAATAAGCAAATGTTGGAAGAAATTACCAAATTTAGTAATGATTTCCTCCATTTATTGATATCTTCGAATCAAGATCAGATACATTTTCAGGAGATAAACTGTGTTTAACCAAGATATATCATTATATATTAACTCTTAAATTATATTAACAGATAAAATGCAAGACTGACGTCATGTAAGAAGGCGGACCAGATGAATTGAGCTCTGTTATATTTTTCTGAAAAGCTTTAATTGCAGCTACATTGAATAGCTGATTTACTGATTGCATTTCAAAAGTTTAAGGGACTAAAAGTACAAAGGTAGTCAGATCAGAACCGCAATCTCTGAAAGATACTGCAAAGTGAGTTTGGAGATCTCAGGTCAGTTCACAGTCAAAAGCTAGTTCAGACTGAGCATTATGCTAATGTCATTTATTTATTTCATGACAAAACATTATGCTTTACTCTATATTAGTATATTCTTCAAATACCTCAGAGAAGCATTACAGCAAATAGAAGTATTTAAGGGCAATGACAAGCATATGAAATCTGGAATAGAGGAAAAAAAAATAGAGAAAGAGAATTAAAGTGAAGCACATTTTCACATTATGCATCATATGAATTAGTTTCTAAATATGAAAATGTTCTTCAGTTTCATAAGTGATATTGCCTGTACTATTTCATCCTTTGCTATGCAGTTGTGAGAAGTAATTTATATTTTTTCTTTATATTAGGCTGTTAGCAGCAATCAATGTTAATACACTACATTACATGCAGCAATTTAAGAAATAATCAGTTTTAAACTCTGCTGTGGTGTTATACTCATGGTGGCCTGCAGTATTAGGTCTTCACAAGGTGTACCTTTGCCTGCAATATATTCGATACAGAGTTTACAATGCATGAGAAGTTCACCTACACTTACAAGTTGACTTAGTTTTCCAAGTCAAATAAGCATTCGTCTCTCTCAGATGAGCTGATTCACTTTAGTGTTTCAGGTAAGAATATAAGACTGAAAATTTCTAATGGTGTTAGCAGATGTTAACGATGTTGTCTCAAAAAGTATTCACTTTCTCTAAAGATTCAGTTTTGTTACATAATAGATGAAAAATTTTCTTTATGTATTGTTCACAGGGCAGATACATAGCATTAATTTAGCTATGCTTCTTTGAATTTTGAAGTATTGTTAGAAGTTACATGCAGATAACTTTCAAATGAGAATTTTTGTCCTTCAACAATGATATAGATATTATTTCATCTTTATTGCAGAATAAAAGAGAAGGTAATTTTCTGAAAGTACTTAAGTTAATAAGCAATTTCTGTGATTTTGAAAATGGGAGTTAGGCTTCTACATTGTTAAGCAATTTTGAAAGTTTTTCCATAATTTTACTCACCTGCCCCAACTTAGTAAAAATCATTTGCCTTTTCAGAGCATTGTAAATCACTGTATTGAAGCCTAAACATGACAGCAGGAGTGCACAAGACTCCACGTATATACAGTTACATATAACACTTTTCTCTACCAGAAATTTCAAATACAGTGAAAGCAACTTAAACAGGAGATTCTCACAGGTGCTCCCTACTTATATTAACTTTCAGTCTGAGATTTGCAGAATGGCTGAATAGTCTCAGTTGCAACTGAACAAAGTAGGAATCATACATCAAATAAAGTGTTGTATATGGGTGAGTACTCAAAGAAATCAAGTCTCAGATGTTTCAAACTGGGTATATACAATATGTCTGCCATTTGTCTATGCTTGAGAGCAGAAATAGTCTCTCCTCAACAAACATGCATTAAGGTGGCAATTCATTACACATTGTAAGACGCTGCAATCTTACCTCAATGAGTGCTATAGCAAAGCCCATGAGGAAGTTAATTATTCTGCCTTCAGCACAGCATTTAAATAGTGTATAGTAAACAGCTTACACTGTAGCCTGGGACCACACTTTGAACATGATAAAACAAAATACTGGATCACTACTCATTAAACTCTTATCTCCTATTTGAAAGCAATGTGAGATTACATATTTAAAGACTGTACAACAACGCATGCTCACAAGGAAGGCTGCATGGGCAACCCACAAGTAATCATCTCTCGAAAACAACTGTTTAACCTTCTCCTCCTTGGTAGGTAGCATTCCATCACACAGTTAAATTAAAACTGCAGGCAGCCTAACTTTTAAATGTGAGATACTGCAACTTTAGTGTACTTTTCTTAGCTAGTTTAAAATTTTAAAAAGATGGTAGTATTTTGAAATGTGATGTACTTCACAACATCTCAAAGCAGTTTCCTTTTCCTTTCCAGAGCAAAAGTTTCCTCCTTTGCACTCCTGGTATTGTTCAAAGAAACAACTTTGCTTTAAATTTTTTCTCCAATGTTTTACAATGTGAAGGGTAACTCTTGACTGCCATATGCATTTTTTTGGTGGTTTTCAGAGTATAGATGCACAGTAAAAAATGGTGGCAAACATAGCATTGTAGAGTTCTATGTTTACTGTCTTTCAGTGATGTCCATATCTAATTGTTTAAATTAATATTAAAGAGATAATTAGTTTTACTGATAACTATGTAAACATAACCTTGTGTCTGAATGACAAGCTGGGCTCTTTCTGGCTGCACCTGAAACAGCAAAAAAATTTTGCAGTTGAACTTACTAATCACTTTGTCAGTGATGGATCATGCAGAAATACAGCCTAGCTCACCTTCCCATGTTTGTGGTGACTGGGCCTAAGTCTGAATTTAAACCCAAGCTCAAACGTTAACATGATCACATAGGTACAACCTCTGAAAATGTCTCTCTGTGCCTGTATCTACAGTGAATCATCCAGCCAGCTTCTGGCAGAAACGTTATCTTGCTCTCTGCTTCAATGCCTAAACTAAGAATAGAGGAAAATTACTGTACTTCGCTATGTAATAACCAACAGCAATTGGTGGCTGCTTAAGAGCAAGTACTACACCACTTTGCATGACCTGCTAATGTTATGTATAACAAATAAATTGACACAAACACACATACACCCAATACATACTATTTATATACTAAAACACTAGTATATTACTGTTTAAAATTTTTCAAGAGTGTAGAAGCATTAACTTATTTGGCCTCAAAAAAATAAATGGCAAAAAAATGTTTATGACAATTCTGTGATAGATCCTACAGATACAGCTGAGACACCCTTGTTCCCAGCCTTCAAACTGAGATGCAAGTAATTGATTTAATTAATCCTAGTACCTTCATAAGTTAAATGAAGCAATATGACCTACTGGTTTAAGCACAAGACTCAGAACTCTATCATTTCTAATATGACTACGCAATGGATTTTTCTGCATGATCTTCATCAGTTCATGTACTTTTTATGAACTAAAAGAATTAAAGGCTTGCCCATTATGCAATTTCTTCACTTTTACTGCACAGAAGGTAAATAAAACCAGCATTTGGACCTGACAGTTCTACTTTCTTAATTTATTGGTTTTATCCTGCTATACAAGAGCTTTTGAGGATTTAAGATTAGCTTTGCAAAGACTTGCTGACTTCCTAATTCCCACTCATTTCAATGAAGCAAGTATCAAAATGTCCCTGAAATCTGTGCCAAAATATTTGTAAGAATGTACGAAACCATTTGAATTTTAAGTAATAGCTGCATTAAAAATCATTGATGTCTACCAGAATTCTATTACTCATGCACATATTTCTTACACTAGTAAAATAAGCAAGTTAGGTGCCTGCCACAAATACAAGCAAAGCAAGTATCTTGTCTTCCATTTTTGTATTGTGGAACAGGCACTAGAACAAACATATAGATGCTAAGAAAGAAATCAGATCTCCTTCCCCAGGAGAACTGTTCCAATCCCATTTCTGAGGTTCACAGTTATAGCCAGAAAGTACCATATGCACTGCAGCAAAAAGGGAAGATGAAATCAGTCTCTTGCCATCCACTGGATTCCATTTTTCTCCATTTCAACCTTTATTTAAGGAGATACAAAAATATTAGGATTTATTTTAAGCTTTGAAAATTATGCATGGTGGACAAAATAGTTTATAGTTTACTGTTGTGCAAAGAGCGTGCACATACAGAAAATTCACATACAGAAAATTCACATACAGACTGAGTACATTCAAAAGTCTTTGAATCACAAAAAAGGCAATTAACCCTAGTAACCACACAGAGAATTGACAGAGTATTTCAACATAGTCAAAATGCTGAAGGTTCTTGAATGCCTTCTAATAAAATCTGGTATGAATTTTTGAATTTTATGTTTACTGTCTCATCTCTGTGGGAACCTAATGACAAATGCAGTATGGGAACGCAGTATGGGTATTTCATATAAATAATTGCTTTAAGTGTTTATTATTGGAAAAGCAACAGTACATGAGCCTTAATGTAATCTATATTATAGACTGATCAAATAATTGACTGTGATTACTGATATTACGAAATTTTTGTCCGTGTTAATAACATTTCTAGGAAGAGATAACATGCTAGGAAGAGCATGTGCGTAAGAGAATCCATGCCTTGAAGAGCAGGGGAAGAATATATTTAGTATTTACTAGCATTTACTTCAGAACAGTCATGCAAATTCCGTATGTGAGTGAACTGAAATAAACTCTCCAATATAGCTAAAAATTTCAAATGTAAACTTATGCAAAGCATTCTTACAATGCACTGTCATTTTCAAGTTTATAAGCATTAACACTATCCTATTTTATCACAAATTACAATAAAGAAAGTAGAGGTGATCAGTTAATATGCCTAAGAACAGTCCTTTTTATTCTGGGCAAGCATTTGCAAAAGAATAATGCGTTCTGTTTGAGTAAGGGATTTGTTAGTTGTGCAATTCTTAAATACTGTCCCTTTTGATGCAACAAAGTAATTGTGTTTACATTCTCAGAATCACAGAATAGTTGAGTTTGGAAGAGACCTCTGGAGGTTGTCTAGTCCAACCCCCTGCTCAAGCAGTGTCAACTAAAGCAGGCTGTTCAGGACCATGTCCAGTCAAGTTTTTAGTATCTCTAAAGATGGACACTCCATACCCTCTCTTGGCAAGTTCTTTTAGCGTTCAACTAGACTTACAGTAATAAAAGTGTTTTCTTATTTTTGAATGGACTTTCTTGTAATTAGAATTTGTGTACACAGCCTCTTGTCCTTTCACTGGGCATCACTGTGAAGAACCTAGCTCTGTCCTCTTTACACCCTGCCATCAGATATTTATACACACTGATAAGATCCACTCCTGACAATCTAACTTGTTTAGATTTTCCCTAACCTGATGCTCCTCCGTCAAGGGTAAGCCTGTATTGCTCCAGTCTTTACCATTGGCCTCAAGGATTTTTCACTGAACAGACAAAAGTCTGCTCTCCTGAAGTTTAAGAGTGAGGTCATTTTTTATTAGTGCTTCCTCTCAGGCAGTTGTATCATGTAGTCCCCTCTTTTCTGCACTTCACTTTGACAGTTGTGGGTGAAGAGGTATTAATTTTATTCAGAAATAAGATATGTAATATTTTTTTCTCTGACTTTGATGAGCTAGATTTCTCTGGAAATTTGACTCTAACCTATTTCTAATAGTCATGTATGTATCACTTGGCACCTCTGTGAAGAGAATATCAGTCTTTTTTGTATCACTACCTTAAATTCACTACTCTACAGCCCTTAAAGTCTCTGGAAGGCACACAATACTACAATAATTAAATATTTTAACTACAGGTTATTATATCTAAACTTTTTAAATCCTCTTATGACAGTTAATATTCTTTTACTGGGGTTCATTCAAAATTATTAGGGCAATAAACCCGTTAATGAAACAATGTGGTTGAGAATTTTAATGCAGTTAAGTCAAGAAATAAGTTCACAATTACAGTTCTGCATATGAACCAGCATATATGAATAACCTATCTGGTATGCATATTGACACAAATATTCAGCATTCTATCCAACAAGATAAAATTCATATCAGATATACCATAATAAACTCTAATAACTGTTGAAATACAGAAGCTCACTTTTTGATTCCGGAACTATGTCAAATGCCAGGGAAAAATTTTGATATTTCTGGTTATAGCACATGAACCAATGTACCTGGCATCAAATAATGTATTATTCCAAAATTTAGAGGGGGAGAAATGAAACACAAGATGACCCATGTCAAAACAGTAGACTTATGGCTACAACTTGTATCTAATACTAAGTACTTCTCTCACATTTTCCTCCATCTCACTGACCTCAGCTATAACTTAATTGGTAAATAATTTTTTTCTGTACAAACATTAAAAAAAAGTCTTATCATAACATTGTTACATGGAGATTGTTTGTAGACTGCTCATCACAATTGTCACCTCTTTTTACACATTTTATTATGGATGTGCACTAAATAAATGTCATTTGGATCATGATAACCATAGTAATTCTTTTGCTTCTCTTCCCTTTTATATACATCACAGTTGAATGTCAGAGACTGCATTACAGTCTTCTGTAAGCATTCTTGGTGTTAAATACTACTTAATAGAATCAGAGAATGGTTTGGGTTGGAAGGTACCTTAAAGATCATCTAGTTCCAACCCCCTGCCATGGGCAGGGACACCTTCCACTAGACCAGGTTGTGCAGAGCCCCGTCCAACCTGGCCTTGAACATTTCCAGGGATGGGGCATCCACAGCCTTTCTGGGCAACCTGTTCCAGCGCCTCACTGCCCTCATAGTGAAGAAATGGCAAGATTTTGAGATATTAAAGAACAGAAGCAGCCTATAAAGAAATACTCTGGCTGTGTAGTGTAAATGCATGCACAGTCTTTGAGATAAAAACAGATAATTCTGTGCACAAAAAGTGTGACGGAAAAGAGGCTTCTCTGTAAGGAATCATCAGACCATTTTCCTGGACCATTTTAAATTAGATAAAGATTAGACCATTTTATTAAAGATAAAGGATTATCTTTAATAAAACACATTCCTTTAAGAGCAATAGATCTCTCTAAGAAAATATTGATTAATCAACCAAAACAAAAATTGAAAGGCATGTACTCTAAAAAACTGTAGGGAGAGTCTTTTCTAAATTAGCACCCTTGGTTTTAAGAAGAATTTTAATCAGGCTTCATTTTGCTTATATTTCTTAAATTTTGTATTTCAAGAAGCTGACCCACATGAACATATTTTCAAGCAATCACACCAGAAAGCTATTGATGATAGATTTGCCTAGAGAGTGACTCAGGAAGCTAAGAAAGAGAAGAACTCAAACAGGAAGTGTCAAAGCCAATTAAGCTGTTGTGGGCAGGAAAGAAATCTTACATAGCCTTTCATAATCATAATTTCTGTTTTGCCTGTGATCATCAAGCTCATTGAGATGTACTGTGGAAGATGTTCTAAATAACCACACTGACTGAATGGGCTAGGACATGAGAATGAGCAGTATGGAACCAATTTTCTGTTCAGGGAATATCTGTTTTTAGAATTAAATCTATGTAGAATTGTTGGAAAAGAGAATGATATATTGTACCTGTAATGCTGGAGAACATATTTGTAAGAGGAAATACACACATTTATACTCATCCTGTGTGATGTAACGAGGGATCAGAGTACCAATACTAAACAACAAAGTAAGAAGAATGGATAACTTCTGAAGTGCTTTTTAGCTATGTACAGACTACTTTATTTCTCAAACGAGTAACATAACCACTGCATTTACAATACAGACATGCACATCTGAATTCTTTGCCACACATAAATCAAATTAAAATATAGACAACACTTAAAACCTTCAGAAGCTGTACAGAAGTTAAACGTGATTTATATAATGGAATAGTTCTTGTTTGGACTGAAGAATAAATTGAAAGCAATTCAGGGCACTGGTACAGAGCTACAGTCCGTACAGAGCTCTGTGTCCTATCATGAACATCATAGCTATGTGGTTCCTGTTATTACTGATTCTGCAGTTTAAGCACTCTAAATTTCTATCAGTGCTTCTTAAAGGCTGTAAATCTGGAATGCACTCTCCTGAAGACTTGCAAATCCTTATTCCAGATAGTTCCTAGACACAAAATGTCACTTTGGTTTTGCATTTTTGTGTTCAGTAGATTATAAACAACACATATCTCACGTATGGCATTATTCAGCATTAAATCTTAAAACTGCTTTACAAAAAATGTCGATAGCATTTTTCCCATTATATAGATGTGTAAAATGAGGCAAGCCGATAAGCGAATTTTCTGTAGCCAGTGAATATGATCTCCCAAGTTTCAGTTCGGTGCCCTGTCAAATAGAACCACTGCTTTTAGCAATTAATACAAAGGAGTTTATCATTTTCTTATTATGCAGGGTTCATTTAGCTACTCTCTGGTAAATGTTTTTTATATATTTACAGTATTTTTAATGTAGGCCTCCTTTACACAAGGGTTGCTTGCTTCAGTGATGAATTAACATATGGAAAACTTGCAAATGAATACCTAAATAAATACATTTCTGGAAAAGAGAGACATTTCTGTGTAACCCTTACACTATCTTTCTATGTGATAAAGATAAGAACAAATAACATGTAGCTGTAGTAAAGTAATACATTTTATACAAACAACAGGAAAAACAAATTTATAATACTTTTCCTTACAAATTTATAATACTTTTCCTTACAAATTTATAATAAGTTCCTTTCTAATATACTTTGCATCCTTACACAGACAAAGCTCTTTGAGAGCACAGAGTAAGAACTGCAATTTAGAAAAACCTACAGAAAGCTAACTCCTGAACAGGGACAGATAATCAAACATATCTGTATTTTTAGAAAGCCCAGATTAACAACAAGGCTGGTGGGAAAGGTTGTGTGCAGATCTCAATCACAGCATGCCACTGTTGCAAAAGAGCTCTGCTTCCGACAACTCTGGAATATGGCAAAGAATTTAGATTGGGGTTAATGTTATTTTATAGCTACCAACCAGATCCAAATTGCTTCAGTATTACCCACCTACCCACAGGCAGAAAAGGCACTTTTTGCCCGTGAATACTACCTGTCTCTCAAGAGGAAGTTGTAAATGCTAAGGCAGCACCCATTATTTTACTTCTTGTAAATCCTGCAGAAAACAATCTTAATACCATTTTCACTAATGGTGCATTTTTTTTTCACACAGTCAGATCCAGAACCTGCAGAGAAATTAGTCAAGTTCTAGATACCTCACCCCCCCCTGAATCTAATACAACTATGCATAGAAAGCCCATCCTAATATTTAACCAACCAGTTTCTTGGGCCCAAAGAAGCCTTGAGCAAAAGTTAGGACCTGTTTGTGTTGTTTAGACATTAAGACTCCAACCCATTTTCAGACCACTTGTCAAGACAAGTATGAACAGTTAATGCTTACCAAACCCAGTGGCCGTTCAAAATGAAATTTGTGTCCCCTTTCACAAATTCAAGGGTGCTCTGATGCAGAAGGATCCAGGTTTGGAAGCCCTGTTGTGCTGACCCTAGGGCACTGTGCTTCCCAGAGGCTTCCTTCTTATGCTCCCCTCTTTTTCTTGTGAATGTTCAAGAAGAAATATAAGCCAAGAGGAGCAACGGTGGGACTGAAACTGGGTGCTGTAGTGCACAAGCTAGTCCTCTTACAGAAGTGTAACCTAACATGCATGGCTTGTATGGAAATGAATATGCCATGACAGTCACGAAGGAGCTCTGTGGTTTTCTCGTGGTGCAGAAAAAGAGATTTCAGGCTATCCCCCAAGAAATCTTCAGTAAACTGTGGAATGCATTAGGCCAAAAATTAAGGTCGTCCTGTGTCGTTCAGAGGTTAACAACTCCTTTAAAGATCCACGTGTGATGCACCCATAAGTAAACTACCTGATTCAAGAATCAACCACTTACTAAACTTAATCTAAATGACGTTCTTTCCCAGTCTGTATGCAGCCATTAATTTGACAATTAGTACAAAATAAAAGGCCGTTTTAGTGTCTTTTAGAAGACCACTAAGAAAATGTTTATATGTAAACCAGAAGATGCATTGAATATTGAAGGGAAGCCTTTTGGATCAGAGCACTCAGTGTTACATTTTTCAGATGCACCAAACTTAACTTCTGCACCTGCAAAGAAAACAGCATCCACATCCAAGATCAGTGTTTTCACATCGTTGTCTTCACTAAAGGTGCAAACAAGGTGCACGCCTCAGCCTTCTTGTCGTTTTTTTCTTTGTACAAACTTGTCTTCCGATTCTGTGTGTGTCTATTGTGCTTTAACAGAAGTGTTCATTTACACCATTCTACATTTAAACCCTGTGCCTAATAGATGCTGAGCACCCCCTAACTTCCCAGCTTTCTCCTGGGTTCTTTACCTTTACCTACCTTTACCTACCTAGTGCAGTCCAGCTGAGCATGAGTTAGTCTTATGCATCTGCTTGACTAACCTGGCAAATACGGTCTTCTGTTCCTTCAGAGAAGTATCTAATTTTTTGATTTAAACAATGTAATCTATTTTAGAATGCTCTTTCTTTAGTTTGCCAGATACAAATATCACAGGAAGATAAATCCCATTTTAATTTGGTTATAGCCGTTTTTATTGTGTCATGACAAAATTTTAAATATGATAGATTGCTGATCAGCATGTGTTTTGATACTAAATTAATAAGTATCATATACATTTTTCTTCATTATTTATTTATATTACTTTCTTTATTAGTGTTAAAAATAAATTACTTCCACAGTTGTCAGATGGAGTTTTAATAGGTGAATAGATATTTTTAATACTTCTCAACAACGTTCATATGAATTATTACAATACTAACAATTATTTTCTCTAATACTCTTGTATTTCAAGTCCTTTACTTTTTGTGAACCATTAAACTGTCAGGGAGAAAAAAAAAACTAACAGTATTTTTCTTTTAGTGTTATTATTTCAATTAGATTAATATTTCCCAAGTTTATAATTAATTTGATAGAAATGTCATTATAGTAAAAAGTCAATACTCCTTCTGTTGCTTGCTGGCAAACTTTCTCTACAATGTGGAAATTTATAACAGTGCCAGAAATCATCAATTTGCCTAAATATGGATATACACATGTCAAATATTTGTTTCTTTTTATTAATTTCTGTAGCACCTATTACCATGGTATCTAGATGAATCTTCTATTATTTATGATTTGAAACATAATATGAACAATTTATATAGATATTTAATACAAATGTCCAGGATCTCTGCTAATGTTACCACAGTCCTTTGGGTTCTAAACACTTCCTGTGCAATTGCACTCTGTCTTAGAATAAAAGGAAACTTACAATTATCATAATCATTTCAGTATTAAAGTATATACACTGAAAACAGATATTTATCGTATGAAGCATTTACAATTGTTGTGATGATTAGTAGCAAATTTTACATAAAGAAATTACATACAAATTCTTGCAAGTTTGAAGCCATCTTTCTTGTCTATTCTGTGCATAATGTGCGAGAGATTTTTATCATTTTAATGCCCGAATAATATACCTGAAAAAATGTCTTTAAATACAGAGCTCGATACTGGGAAGTTCTTCGCCATTTCAGATCTTTGCAACAACATAACTACTATGCATTTTATTGAATTATTCTTGTATAGGACTACTCTAAATTTTATCTCATGTTAATAGTTACTGTTATTTGTTCTTTAGTAGTAAGTCTAAACTTAATTTCTACCTAGCAAATTCTTTCTCCTGTTGTTTCCAGAGAAAGTATGCATAGACACTGGAATAATGAGGAATAATCTCTATTGTGGTGTTCTCTACCACAATGAAGCATCATCCAATACCAACATGATGACTCCCCAATATAGAATTCATTTTATGATAAAATCACATTTCCTAAGACTGATGCTTTGAAATAGGAGAATGAAAAAACAGTTAGGTCATGGACCTCATTCCAACAATTAGTGCTGCATTGTTTTTACAATATTTCTTCTCCTAATGTTTGTTTCTGATTTTTAAATGTTAAGTAGGGTAGCCGCTATTTATTCTCATCCTGTTTTTTATTTTCTAATATTAACATCTACTGATGGCCACAAGAGATTGTTATAGATGGGCAATTTTTTCTGACCCCGTACTATGACCTTTATGTTTTTATGCACCACTTACACTTGAAAAACTATTCTAAAGTCTATTGATCTCATGATCAAATCTTCATCCTCAAATGTAACTGGATATTTTTAATGTCCTAGTATTGCACAAAGGTATTATTTTCTTTCACTCCATTAGTTTTTAATAGCTTCCTATACTGTCTCAAAATTATTTCCCTCAGTGTTTTTTACCTTTTAAATATTTACAGGGCATCATTGTTCCCAATCTTAGACATTATTTGATCAATTCTTACGGAAGGGAGCATTTAACCAAACAACGTGCTAACCCTGATGTCAATGTTACTATTTATGCCTTTCAGCATGTTTTCTTTTGCTGCACCATGACCCTAGATCTTTCACTCTATTATAGCAAATAATTATCTGCCACTTCCTTATTACTTTAGTAGTTTTTCTCTTGACTTCTTCAACATACCAGTGTCCTTCTGAATTCAATGGTAAATACAAAACATTTGTGTGCACATTTTAAGCTGCCCCAACATGAAACTCACATTTTATGCCACTTTCACAAACTCCCAATGGAAACATCATTTTCAATACTTGAAAATTTCATATCTCATATGAGGTATGTTTTTTATCTCATATGAAGCTTGTTTTTGCTGTTGTTGTTTTACGTTTTTACAGAAATTTAAAAATACAGAGGTAATTAGAGGAAGATCACAAGACCAAATAAGCAAGAATCATAAGGAGTGAAGAGCTGTAAGGGACCACAAGAAGTAATTGTGGGTCCAAAAGAGATAATAATAAACACTAACAAATTTGACACTGACATAGACCAAAACTACTCTTCACAGATATTTACTCCATACACTCACATGACTGATTTTGTCTTGACCACACATCCCTTGTTAGATTATGAGAATGTCTTTAAAGTCTCTAATGAAAGAAGCTTCACAACCTAGACAGTCTGTTCCATTTACTAATTATCCCTGTAGTTAGAAAAAACCTTTACAATCTACTTTAAATTTTTCACTATGAGTAAAATCCTACAACATGAAGATATGAAGAATCATTGAATACTGTATCTTTAGACTACTCTCCTCCAAAACTTCATCGAAGTTACATGTATCTTTCCTGACGTAAGCCCCAAAGCGAGAGATGTTATCCATTTTAACATCAGCAGCCTGAGGTAAATAGTCGAAATTGCCTCGTGTCTTAAACACAACACTCCTAGTCATGCATTTCAGGAAAAATATCTTCTGGATTTGCCATTCAATTACAGTAATTCAAATTCAATTTTTATTTCTCTATCACGCTCCTCCTTTCAGGTGGTGCAACTCCCTAACTAGTGACTTTACATGTTCTACTCAAGACTTACTTCTCCTCACAAAAAGTAAAAGTTTGTTCTTGTCATTATTGAATCATTCCTGCAGTTTTGTCAAGATCACTCAGAATTATGAGACCTTCTTCCAACAGGCTTGCAAGCCCTTCCACTTTAACTGATTACAAAAAATTAAGTTATTACAATTTCATGAAGACTAAAGTGAGGAAAGCACTAAATATTTTACTTGGTCTTTCACTTGCTTTTCTTTAATTCATTTTTTTGAACTTTTAACGTGATACTCAAAGTCACTTTTTGGATTGTGGTAGTAAAAAATTAGACATAAATTTGTTATGGAAGAAAACCATGAGTGTATTAATGGCCTGTAAAAATAATGGTTGTATAAATGCTTATGCAGATATATTTTTATCAAGAATAATCTGACTGGACGTGCTCCACTCTTACCAGTATTCAAATTCCACAGAGATAGAGAATGAACAACATGAACCCTTTGTCTGGACCCTTCCAATCTCTCCCCAGTTCCGCCCATTTTCACATTTTCCAAGCATGCACCTTGGGCTGCCTGCTCAGTGTCTTTTCTAAGCGTAAATCCTTGACAATATGGAGATGACTCCAGTGGGTTAATTGGAAGCTACTCGGGAGGCAGCTGAGTTGCTGGCAGCATAGCACTAAAAGTCATATCTTTCTGAACTACAATGTGCTACTTTTTATTAATTATTACAAGTATTAAATAATATTACTATTATAGCCTGGTACCCACAGCATTTCTTACATACAAACTACAGAGAGTGACCCTTGGCACAAAGAAGCTGCTTAATAAATCAGTTATACATTAACTATGAAGCAAATTTATTTATTGCTACCTGCACTGTTTTAAGACTCAAAGCAAGATAAAAGATTCTCATATATATCTTTACAATAAAAAATAATAGAAGCTATCGTCTCAAAGATGCAATGACAGTGGAAGGGCACCTTGCTGAAGAAAACTAATATATAAAGCAGTTAAACTATGACAAAAAGGTGAAATATTATTAAATATAATTCATTTATTCACTTATGAATACTGTATGTGCATCTACAAAGGTATGCTTCTTAATGCAATTTAATGGCTTTGAATATAATTTTCACACTATTTACAGATCTGACCCTTCTCTGCAACATCAGTTTCTCAATAATCAGCACTTTTATGTTTGCTAACTCCCAATAATATTTGTAAAATAAAGGACATCATAGAGTAAACTTTGCATCTGTTAACTTCAATCTAACGCACATCTTGTTCTATATGATGCCATCCTGAGAACCATCGTCGCTTGGCATTCTAAAGAAAGGAAGTCTCAGCTATCTATCTTTCCTTCTATAAATATTATCAACCTAGCAACAATGTGATTAACTATGATTGTTACTAATAAAAGTAGTAGGTAGTTCCCTGCATATTTTCATTTTAGTTTCTAGACAGAAGAAGAGTCTTTTTAATACTGTCAGAGAATGGATTTTCTTCATACTAGAAAGTATTATAGCACTGAATAAAGTCTTTCAGATCAAACCATACCATAATTGCTTTTGTCTTGTGTCACTTTATGTTAGCCAGCATCAGAAGAGAAAATAAGCAGAGGCTTGCTATTGTGCCTCTATTTTAAAAGGGCCTTCCATCTGGTAGGAAGCAGAAGCCATCAGCACTGTAATTAAAATGCAATTACTGTCCCCCGCCGCAATCCCAGGACGACCATTCCATCTGTGTGATATACAGTGGAAAAAACACAATTTTTTGCACTTTTCTAGCTCCATTAAGTTTATTCTCTTTCTATTAATTAATCTAACAGCACTAAGGGGTCGTTCCTGTTTTGCAAGCCATTGTGTCACAAACTGCGCACTCAAAAAGACTGAAACCACATGAATTTTTAAAACTCTCTACTATCCCTGTGACATAAAACCTTAATTACTTCTGACTAAATCTGTAATTAAAATATATCACCGCAGCAGATTTACCTGCGTGTGGGTGTTGGAGTGCATGCTTCTGTGACTGTCACAAATGAATCACTCGGAGACGGTGTTATAAAAAGGGAGATTAGGATGTACAACAGAAAGGATGCAGCAAAGGGACTTGAAAATGAAAAACTGGCAGCAATCTAGGAAAAAGTTGTACACCGGTAAAATAACAAGAGTCATTCTATTATTTTGTTGACTTTTTAAAATAAAAATACTTGTAGTATGTATAGAGACATATCAGATGCTCCCACATACCGTTTATTCTTATATAGTCCTACATTTTAATGTGTTACCATGACCTTATAACAATAAAATGACAGTAAGTAAAATATCACATATTATAAAATAAGATCCCATAATATTTTTCATAGCAATACAACTTATATTCACAGATATAATCTTCCTTTCATTCACAACTGTGCAGTCCAAGGCCTTCCATGTGCAAACCTATAACATCTTAAAATCTTTGTGAGAAGCACAGGCATTGTGTATATCAAGACAAAAATATTAGCTAAATATTAGGGTGAAACCTTAGCCTTGCCACAGCTTATTGGAGTTGTGCCTTTGACTTCGGTGGAGTCAAAGAGTATTTTGTCTTTTCTTTTAATGCATGTTGCTAGGGGAAAACAAAGAAAAAAAAACCCTTTGCCAATGACCAGCTGCAAGGAGTGAGCAGACTAGCAGTGAACCACAGCATGAGAATCTTTGCTGTAAAATGTCATGGAAAAATTATATTAAAAGTCCTGGCAAATAATAAATTCCCTTTTTTTTTTTGGGGGGGGGGGGGGGGGGGGGTTTGGGGGGAGTGTGTGTGTAGTGTTTTCCAGAAATAAACTTGGAATACACTAAGGTTCAGCATGTGCATAAGTGTTTTTACAAACTCAGCATGTGGGCTCAATATGTCTCCAACAGAAGAGAATTTTGGCATTGCATAGATTCCGTAAAGGGTAAGGCCAGAAGTATTCATAAAATGAGTAGGCTAGTTTCCTGCAGCTCATAGGTCATTAAACATGCCACTCACCTTCTTATTTAGTACAATGACATGGTTTTTGCCAGTGCATATAGAATCCTATTTCAAAGACACCACAAGACATGGAGTCCCAATTTAAGAGTTTGCTCCAGTAGGTAATGATACCTACCAGTAAGAATCTGTGCCTCACTTCAACTTGTTTTATCTTGTTTAAGATTCAGCATTAGTTTCGACCAAGCTTCTGTGCTTGAGTAAAAAAAGCTTTTTAATACCCAGTATTTTCTTCCTGTGAATTTACTTGCATACTGTAATCATGTTACCTATCAATCTTCCTTTGATAAGATAAACAAACAGATTGAGCTATTTAAATCTCCCACTATAAAGCATTTTCTCCAGGTCTTAAAATGCTTGTGTCTTTTTCCTGTACCTCCTGCAATTTTAAAAATGTGGAGAACAACAGTGTATAAAATATTCTCCATTCTCAAGGTAAGAAAAAAATGACGAGATTTGCTACTTTATGTGGATACTAAAATAGCTTGAGCTATTGGTACTTGACAAGGAGAAAACGAATCTGAACAGCAGTCCCCCATGAAGAAGTGGGTCCAGCAGCTAGTGAGCTCCCACAGACACTTGGAGGGCTTTAGCTTGCACGCAGTAGGTTACCAGTGTTAACCTAATTGGCAATATCTTGGTTTTCTGTAAGTGAAGGCTCCCAGGCCAGTCAGCTACACAGATCCTACAAGAATTTCGTGGGTTCAGGAGTTACTGTCTCACTGGAACCAGATGGTTTGGCTATAGCTTGTCTCTGTGTAGGAAAGAAGTTCTCACACACTTCTTATAAATGTTGTCATTCAAACTGGTATTTTTTAAATCACAAAAGTGATGATCTGGTGTTGCTTAAATAAAAAAAGAAGTGATATCACATGTTGCCTAGCCTCAGATGCTGAGCACTCCATAAATGAAGGTATGTTACTGTATTGAGAGACAACAGAGACAAATCTTAATATTCACTGCATGTGATTGAATGAATAAAGCCTCAAATTCAACATTGGTCATGTATGAGGTACGTTGGCACTTAAATATAGAAAAGAGCTAAACTTACATTAAAAAATTACAAAATTTTATAGGAATCACTCTGATAAATATAATTGCTTATGATTTTAACAAAGATAAAGAGTTTAGATATGTTGGCTTTCTGGCTTTGAGTTTTATGATAAAATTATTAAAATAGTTATTTTAAATTATTCTGTACACTAATTTGAAACAGGTATAAGTATCCAAGTAGGATTCTTCAGTCTGCTCTAATGCTTCTCGTCTTATTATCTAGATCACTTCCTCTCCTGTGAAAGCATAACAGACACAAGAGTACATACCTAGTTCTAATGTATATTATGACAGTACTTAGTGGCCCACTCCTAGATCCTTTTCACATTCAGATTCTACTGGTGTAATATATTTAGAAATAAACTGCAAACAAAAATATCCAGTCTAAGAAAATGCAAACATGACATGTTAGGCCTACATAACTCATTTGATTGTGGTGGGAGTTGTATAAGACTAGATTCACTATGCCAGTTATTTTGTCAATAAGTTATAGGTACATGGAACATAATAATTTCATATCCCCAGTCTCTGTCTAATGCTATTAATTTCACCTCCTAAGGACGCCCTATAAGACACTGATTATTGTTTTGCCATAGAAAAGAGTCTGCACTAAGTAGGAAGATCTTGTTGGAATTAAGCTGACTAAACAAGAATCTGGAGGATAACCGGGAACTTGTCTCTGCACGCCCTCCCAAAAGCACCTGCTGTCTAAACATACTCTAAACTGGAATGGCAACCCATGCTAACAATGAATGTTAAGAATTATATAGAAGGGCAAAAGAAAATTGGTTCTTTTTTTTAAGGCAAACTATGAGAATACATGTTTAAAACATGGTACCTGCTTCAACCACTCTTCAGTACACAGAAGCTGCCTGCGGCCTGTGCAAAGGTAACAAAAGACCTCGAGTGCCATTGTGAGCAACAGCTACACACTAGGATCTGTTTTGCTAATGTAGCGCATAAAGCAATACTAAATTAGCTTTCATATCATACAGTCTATGACTGTTTGACCCTCTGGGCTGTTTTTATTTATAGAATGTAGTTTCTAGTTTACTTTAGTGTTTTCATATTAAATAAATATTCATGAAAGTGCACTCTTCCTGAAATTGGGTCATTTAGACAGACTATCCCATTAAAAATAGATTTACTTTTTTTACAGGTATCATCCATTAGGTAGGGAATAGACAAAATCAGCCAATTCTATCTGTCAAGAAGATGCTAGCCCTTCTGGAAAGTCAGTTTTCTGTCCTTTACATATAGCACTTAATAGCAAAATTACTAACTTCTTTTCTGTAGCATTCATACTTTGGGGAATTTTTATTGTTGCAAGATTTGTATCTGAGAGTTTGAGGAGATATTTTAGTCTTTCCAAGTTGTTCAGACTCTGACACCAGGCATATAAATAAAAGTATGCTCTTATTGGCTAAGAAGTCACCAGACTCTTGCAAGATCGGCTCCGGGAAGAGAAGTTTAACTCCTTGCTGGGATTAAACACTAACAAGTGACAGAAGACAAAGCAGAACACTGATGTGGTGTCTCCTAGGGCATATGACATGGGAAGCTCCACAGAGCAGTAGATCCACTAGGGTTCTGTTTAGTGTGGCTCTTGGTCATGTAAATGCATATAAAGCATGTACACACAACAGTGTGGGCTCTCAAATTCAGCCCTCATCTTCCATACACTGGAACCACATCAGTTCGGCTGGAACGAATGTGGAATAAGAGTTTTAGGAGCATGTGTAGAGAGGACATAACATCTGTGACAGACACCATAGGAAGACTTGGTAAGACTTGGATACAGTCTGAAGAAAGGGTCAGGGTGAGAGGTGTGATCAAAAGCACCTCTTCTGGTGCTTTTTTGGGGTGGAGGAATGGAGAGAGACAGGCACTTCTACAGAGCAGTCCATCACCCCACTCCCTTTCAGAAATTTTTTTAAAATGGGATGAATAGCCTTTCAGAGGGACTTGGGGAAGGGGGGACAGGGTGATGTGTGGAGAGTGCTTAGACAGCTAACCTAGACTGGCAATCTAAACTTCAGACTGTGACATTTAAGTGAAATGCGTTTTAGGATTAACAAGGGCACTTTATCAAAAGATCCTAGCAACTTTGACTGGTGTATTTCCCCAGTCAGAATTTATATTTCCAGTCCAGCCACCACCACCAAGTATGGATACTTCATCCATATCTAAGAACACAGCTAGTTATGAAATAAAACTGTGTGAAAGTGAAATCTTTGTAGAAAGGAAGCATGAGAACATTTTCATAATTTCCATGCCAGTGAGCCTGTAACAAATCATAGTTTTACCACATGTCCTTAAACTTGGGGCCAAATTTTCAGAATGTGAGTTCGTACTAATATGAGAATAGTAATACTTATATATTGCATCCATTACCAACAGATTAGATATATCAGCCAACAAGTTCTACAGCTTTCTCTTGTTTTAGTACCACCAAACAGTGTTGTATTAAATGAGTAACCAAAAAACATAGAGATTTTCCAAAATTTTATATTCAGGAGAGTGTTAAAAAAAGAAATTATCCATTTTCCATGGATATTTTCCTAGCAACTTGAAGAGTCTTGAAAAATATTCTGGATGTGTTCAGTAGGACGTTAATACAGAAATCAATAGTTCCCATTCAAAACATAAGAACAACTACGGAGAAAAGCAATTTTCAAAGCAGGAATTGTTACAAACATAGGCTGTTTAAAAATAGGACAAACATTATCAGAGAAGATTAAAAAGTTAAGCAATTCACAAATAACTAACCTTAAGTCAGTCTTGCAAAGTTCTAATGGCCCATCTGCCTGGGGTGAGAAATTCTTTTGATGGGCAAGTAAATTATCATTAGTCTTGTCCATTATCATCAATCATTATGGTAAAATGCTGATGGGTGAATTTGTGCCTAGGCTGGTACATTTGCATGTCAACTTTACAATGCAGGTTCAAATTAAGTTACAAGTCAGGGCACAAAAGAAGACAAAATCAACTGTATAAATTTCTTCATCTGCATGCTGATGTGTATAACCCGTACAATTTTTAATGTAATACAAAGCAAGTTCTCTAAGTAGTTGTAGACATAATAAAAATGATTGTGTGTCACAAGGTCTGTAAGTGAACATTTAACCAAAAAGATCCATGCAAGATGACTGGACTTTGGTTCCATTCATGGAAAAGCACTCTCAAATACTACAGTCTCTGCTGAATAAAACTGCAAAGCACAACTCAGGTAAAAGAGCTGAACAGACTTCTGAAAGAAGAGTTCCAGCTCTGTGCAAATGAGACTGATTCATTCCTTGGCTGATTGGCAACAAATAACGACTGAAAGGCCTCCTGTAGTAGGGATGTTCTTGCAAAGAATTGCTAGATTTAGGAAAGCACATGTTGTTTCTGAATGCAAGTGTCAATAATAACAAATCACCATTATCAGGTACACAGTATCTTACTGGAACTGCTCTTAGCTTAAAAAAAAAAAAAAAAAAAAAACCACACACACAAAAAAAAAACCCAAACTAAAACAAAATACAACCCAACATTTTTCTTCTGAGTAATTTCAGTATTTTTCTCATGAATGAGAATGAAATTTTTCTAATAGCATGCATGTGTTGATACATTGGTGGGATAGGTAGTGCTGTTAATTACTGAGTTCTAATTCTCTTCCTTCAACCAGCTTTGGAGTTACCTACAACTTTAACAAAATTCAAGCACTATGTTTAAATGGGGTCACTTTTTTTACCAATTGCCTGACTAGAATTATTGTGTCTTGAAAACTGTAGGCAAAATATTTAAAACATTTCTGTGGAAGAAGCTACAGAGCTATACTGAAGTCCTATAAAATATTCAGTGATGTCTCCTTTGATATTCCTTACTACAGCAAGCTGGTGAGGTCAGAGGTGGAGGAGAGACAGAAACAATCCTTCATTCAGAGATGCATCTTTTGCCATGCCCATTAAAAGCTACCTCATGTTGGGCAAGTCATAGGTGTAAAAATAACCGTTCAAATAGTCTGCGTTTCATGAATGATTTCTCAGAATCTCCACACCTATCACTTCATCTTGACAATGCTTGGTAGTACATGTAATTATGGGTTTCTTTCCTGAAATAAGCCTTTTTGTTTATTTTACTCAAAGAAAAATAATTTAAACAAGAGTTTATAATAGAGATATGATCTAGATAAATGTTTCAATAGATTCACATTCTTGGCAGCTACACATAAGCGGAGCCATACTGCAATACATTTAGATGCAGTGGCCAACAGCAGGGGCCCAGTGCAATGGAAGAACCAAAACAGCTGGAGAATTTCATAAATTTATAGATTAAAGGCCTGAGGGAATCACTGAGATCATCTAATCTAACGTTTTTTATAATACAGACATGTACTAATTTTTTTTTTTTAATTAAAGTATATCTTTTAGGGCGAAAACATCCATTAGTTGCCAGTGATGGAGAACGAACCAGTCTATGGTAAATCATTGCAACACTAATTAACCTAATGGTTATAAATAATTTCTAGTCTGAATTCATCTCACTTCAATTTCCAATCATTCTATTTATACTTTTATTTACTCAACTGAAAAGCTCATTATCAAAGCTTTGTTTCTAATCTTTTACTCAGTCTTGTGGCTCTTCTCTAGAGCATTTCCAATTTAGCCAGATGCTTCTTGACCTCATATTCACTTCATAAAGTGAATTTAACCTTGCTTTTTTTCAGGGTCTTTCTTCCCACACCAAAGTTTCCCCATCTGGATGGACATGATTACCTATCCTTTTCATTATTTATTACTTGCCCAGTTCTTTGTCACTGGAATCTTCATCTGTGTTTTATGTTTTCTTTCAAATCATGATAACAGTGTTAAACACTATAGATCTAAGAGATCAAAAATTACCCAGCACTGGAGAAAGCTGTTCTTCACTGAAGTCATTTAGACATTAAGATAGATATATAAAGAAAAAAAACTGATGGAAGTTCTGTATTCAAAGTTTTGAGTACTACTTCCAGTAAGTAACACATCTCAGTAAAAATTTCCTCAGAGAAAAGTATGTTCAGATTCAGAAACCAATTCCAAAGAAGATGAGGGTACTTTCTTCTTTAAAAAAATTTAAAACCACCAGAGTGGTAAGACTTGATTTCAAACCTACCAAGCCTTATTTGATCATCACCTGTGTGACTATGATGGTAAAATATGTAATAATAACCGCAACTATACAGAGATTATATTAATATTGTATCTTCAAATATCCTAAAATATTTACCAGTCTGATATAAAGTCTAAATACTTTAAATTAGTTTCATGATTTTATTTTCTTTTAGCATGAAATTTGGTGAGCTTGAGATATAATTCTGACCCTGGACTCTCTAGATAGACTTTTGATAAATACATATTGGCCATTGACAATTATTTCTTATTCCCTACCAACTTGATGATTCAGATTTTTTTTTCACATTGTTTCCACTCTTCTCTAGACTTAAATTAATTAAAACAGAAGAAAATCTCATAGGAATTGTGGTATTTTCATTCCTCTGTATCAAATCTAGTTAATTTGGCTGATGCAATACAGAGGGTTTTTTTATCTTTGCCTGTTATTTCCTACTGTATCCATAAAAGCAGATACCAGGTTAATAAGGCAAGAAGGCTATAGAAAATGTAACTTACGTGGACCATAGGAAACAAGAGAATGCTCATCCAGCACAGCCTGGGCCTCTGTTTCCCAAGTGCACGAGGCACAGCTGAAATAAGTGCAGATGCTTTTGAGAACGTTCTCCTCTGTCAAGGATAGGAGACTAAGGCTACGGGATTATTTCCATTAACAGCAAAAGAATTTTTTAATTCTTTTTGCAAAGAGTTAGAAATTGTAGCAGTTACATTCTGTAGCAAACTGCACCGACACAACATGAGTTGTCGTATAACGGCCCAAGACCTCAAATCTTTAGACTGATTGCAAACAGCTACTTCTGAAACAAGTGTAAGATAATTTTGAACTAAACCAAAGATTTGATGGTACTTAAGCACCAACATAGTAATGAAAATTTAGCCTTAGGTGTAGGACTCATCTGAAAAACATAAAAAACTAGAGACCTAGTAGTCTTTAGTAGCTTGGGTTTAAATTACTTTAGTGATTTACTTAGAGAACATAACACTGAAAAGCTTTGAAGAAGATAGTTGGCATTATGACCACATGTCATTTTATGCTAAATAATATTCTAAGAAATAAAGGCTACTGCTACCTATAGTAAACAATTTATCACTTTGAAGAATGTATGATCTGATCTTTCCAGAAAAGTAGGTAGAGTTTTAACTTAAATATAGGGTAGACTTACACTCAGACAAAAATTATTTGGATAGGTCACTTCCTGATCAGATTTCTAATGTTTATTCAGTTCTAATGTGACTAACATATAACAACCGGTAAAGAGCTGATAGTTATTTTTCCTGTAGTACAGAGCCACAGAGAACTCAATTTTAAAACCTGTAGACAAATACTACAATGACTAAAAGCACTGTAGGAAAATGTTATTGCTGATAGGTGTCAGTTTTGAAAATAATTTTCTTAGCTAAAAGCTGGCCATTATTTAATGTGTTTTGTAAGTGTTGAAAGTAACTAGGTCATTTTCCTACATTCTCTGTAGATCCCTCCTGTCCTTAAAAGTCTTCATAAATAAATGCTATCATTTTTTGCTATGTATACTGAGATCTGGAGATGTAATCATTATGAGTGTTATATTTTGACCAGGCAAAAGTGGAATGAAGCTCAGTTGTGATTCACCATCTAGAAAAATTTTCTCTCTAGTGCAAATAAATCTAAATGCTATATATATATATAATCAGTATATATATTAGCAATTAGTATATATATTAATGTATATATACTATATATTAGTATATATATTAGCATATATGCATACTAATTCAGAGTTGCAGGAATATTTTATAATGTATAATTGTAATACCATTATTTAAAAATTTCTCAGATCTATCTATCACTAGATACTGTGGTTGTACTAAGCCTATCTTCTTTCTAATTAACTCTCTTGGGATTTCAACATTTGTACACAATCCAACCACTCAAAACCCATTAATAACAAGAGTAAATCTTCTTCAAAATAACCTTGCCTTGAACTTAGGATTTAACCTTAAAATTTCTTTCCTTATCAAACTACCTTAAAAATTAAATATTTTGTTCCGCATGACATTAAAATTTGAAAATGTGTGGTTCTTTCTGTGAAATCATATTCTGACAAAATGAGGTGGGTTGACCCTGGATGGATACCAGGTGCCCACCACCAAAGCCACTCTATCACTCCCTTCCTCAGCTGGTCAGGGGAATGGGGGTTGTGGTCAGTTCATCACACCTTGTCTCTGCCGCTCCTTCCTCCTCAGCAGGAGGACTCCCCACACTCTTCCCCTGCTCCAGCATGGGGTCCCTCCCATGGGAGACAGACCTCCATGAACTTCTCCAACATCAGTCCTTCCCACGGGCTGCAGTTCTTCACTAACTGCTCCCACCTGGGTCCCTTCCACTGTTAGGATATCCCTGACTCCACAGGCTCCTCAAAGGTTGATATGATGAGCCTAGAGATTTAGGCACTAAGGTATGAAATTGGATTTGGATCTTCATCCTACTATTCTTATTTTTATAAGATTAATGTTTGAATATTACTTAGTCTTTAGTCTGAAAAAAAAAAGTTTTTAAACTATATACTTATACTGCATCACAAGATCATTATATGACCTTTTATGAAGTTCTCAGGTTCTGGAAGCAAAGAAAGCTAAATTGTTTTTGTTTATTTCTACCTTTCTTTTCTTGGGGGGGAGAGAGAGGGGATGGAGGGTGGTCAGGTTTGGTTGCTTGTTTTGGTTTTAGGTATCATACTTACAAGAGCTGAATGACACCCCAAGTCTCAGAAGTCATGGGTACTGTCCTCACAGCATAACTCAGTGCTATATAAATGCACTTGGGGCTAATATGACTATTTTTCTTCTAGTAACCAAGCTAATTAAGTTAAAATTAGATCACTGGCTTATGCAGACAAACCTCAGAAGCCAAAAGTTGTGCTGAACAAAATAATTAAGCGATTAACTTACAACAGAGTCCATTTTGCTTTTAAACTACAGTGGTTTTTTAAATCAAGATTTTCAGCTTCCTTCTGTATGGTTGGCATCTTGATAGCTGAATGGATTTTTTTATATTTTATTTTATAAATTTTTTATAGCAAAATTACTTTGGACTGATACTACAGGTCAGAAGATACTAGCTAAAGTTTTTATTCTAGGTTATTTTTTTATTAATAAAGGACTTTCTAGGTTAAGACTTAACGACCAGACAGTCCTACTTGAAATCATAAACGTAGCAGTTCTAGACCTACTAATTACATTTTACAGTGACAGGAAATGAAAAATCCAACAATAACTAATTGTGCTAATATTTAAATACATACTAGCTTTCAATCATTACTTAAGCTTGTTTTATATCAGTTTTGCAATTAACAGAACTTCAGTGTTTATTTTCACTTTTAACAAGTAACAGTTAAAATAAATAAGTAGAATTTAAAAATCAAATTCTATCATTCTTCTAATGAATCACACCTCATGTTTAGCACTCTTTATTCTAGAGTTAATTATGTGGTGCATACAAACATTCCTAAGATAAATGTTTATTACGGAAATGATAACATGACTGCAATATAATGGCAATATCATGATGCAATTACAATGAATCACTATAATCTGTGAAGTGTTTTGAGATACTTAGATATACAGTACACTTCAGATACACTGTTATGTTGTTTCATTTATCTAGGCAAAGTAGAAATCTACATTCTTCACATTATTTTACTACTGTTGTGTATTGTTGGTATTACCCTAACGTCTGGGAGTTTCAGACCTTGATCAGCACCTTTTTTTTTTTTTCTTTTCTTTGCTGAATGCTGCCCAAAAACAGGCGGAAGAAATGGTGTTGGTCAAAGGACCTTTTAGCATTACGTACAAGACATAAGACAACAGATAGAAGCAGAAAAAACAGATAGAGGGAAAGCATAAAGAAACAATAAGATGACATTGGTCAGCCTGCATGACCGTATGGCACCCATACACCAGCAGTTTAGCCCTTGTCACGTTGTTTCATAAACTGTGTATAGGGGAAAAAGGGAGTTTTACAGGACAGGAAAAGAGAATAATGGATTAATGTCATGACTGCAACCACTAAGCAGTCAATTAATTAACAACACCTAATCACATGATGCAGTATGAAATTTGAAGTAGTTATCTCTGGAATCAAAGCTTTACTTTCTTTTTAAAGATTTGTTATGATTGAACTTCTAAGATTCTCTGAGAGAACTCAGATGTTCATAGAATCATAGAGTCACAGAATCATAGAATTATTAAGGTTGGAAAAGACCTCCACGATCATCAAGTCCTTAGTAGAAACCTTTTTTTTTTTCCATTCCTGGAGTTTTCTTTATCTTAAAATAAATATCTTCCTAACTGTAAATATGATCTTTCCCTTCGCATTTAATCAACACTATACCTTTCCCATTCCTGTCTCTGTATATAATTAATACAGGTGGAATAGTGAATTTACTATTTCCTTTTGACATTTACAAAATAAATAACAGTAACTATAATAAGCCATTTGTGTCTTCATCTGCCTGCTTTGTATTCAAATTGTCCCTTCACTCTCTTCTGTGGTACTTTTTCATTCTGCCCTTTACATCTGGAAACCCTTCTTTGGCGACGTCCTCTTCTGTCACTAATTGGATACTTTACAGAGGCTCAAAAAAGCCTAAACTGTATTCCCAAAATAGCTCTCAAAAGCTAAATAAAGATCAAGAAATTAACTAAAGTATGGTTAAAAGAAAACATTCAGATTTTCCCACACTTTATTACCATCCAATCTGTATTCTGGATATTTTGAATTTAAACTCTCTAAGAAACGAACCTTCATCTCCCTGTTATCTGCAAAGCACTTAGCACACCTGTGGTGTTGAATGAATACTTACAATAGATCCATGGGTGAATAACATTAAATGGCAGTGGGCACAGATATTCACTGGATCACCTGTTTTGACCAGCCTGATTAATGTGGCAGTTGTGCGTGCATTATTTAGTGCACAGACTTTCCTCGGTGACAAAAGCCATATTGTAAGTGGCCACTGGTCACATCCTGGTAACTTGCAAACCTGACATGCAAAAGCTTCCAGTGTTAAAATCCTCGTCCCACATTAAAAAGAAAAAACAAGCCATACTTTACTTTGTTGTTGCAAGTGAAGAAGGAATTATTAGGCGAAAAGACAGAAAAAAATTTGTACTAATTTTTAGTTCTATCTTCAGTCATTTTTTTTAAGAGAACCAAATTTAGTATCCTCGCTTTCCAAACCCTTCAGCCTCCTAACTAGCTTAATTGGTCTCTGTTCATTTCTTACTCAGATCATTTATAAACTGCCTCCATGGTCCCTGCTGCCTTTTCAAAGCAGCATATGGTCCCTCCATTCATGGTAGTCACAATTTCTATTAGTGAGTAAAGGAGAAAAATATGTTAATGTCTTATTCAGATTGCACCAGAAAAAGCCTGAAACAAAATTTGGGATTCAAGAGTGAAGATATCAGTAGCAACAATAACTCTGAAACATCACCTATCCTGAATGATTTATAGTATATTTTTAGTACATAAAGTACTAAAATACTTAGTATAGATATTAGGCTGTATTTAACAAGAACTTCAGGTTTCAGTACACTATAATACGCATCTCATAGTTGGAACCTCAAAGATTGTCTTTCTTGATGTGATTTTACATGTGCAAAAAAAAAACAATGCCACATAGTTTCTTAGATTTAAATCAAGCCAAGATCAATTAATTAAAAAAACCACATCAGTACTGAAATGGTTAACTCACAAAACATAGAAAAAAAGAAAAATTGAGTTCAAATTCAGTTAATGTCCCATCCCAAATGATTAAAAATCACAACTAAAAGACTAAAAGTATAAGTGACTGTTAACTTTAGCACTAGCTTTTATAAACTATGTTACCAGAAGGATACATAATCCAATAATTTTATAATCCAATCAAATGTGATTTGAATTTTAATTTTAACTAAGTCAAAAAATTTTGCCAGAGTTATAGAAATGAAGGCTCAGATCATAGATTCTAATTCCTCTCAGTGGCTAGCAACCACAGATATTTAATGTGAAATAACCCACAGATTAAGTACTTAGCACATCATATGGGTCTCAAAACACTTCTCAATACCCAGTTGAAATCTTAAGGCCTATAGTCTGAAATTCCAAATACCACATGCTGTAACAAGCCACAAGATAAAAGAATAAGAACTCAAACGTGGGTTTTTAGGTTTCTAATAGCAAGAGGTGAAAATGCCAAAATTATATTAGCAAACACACCATATTAACTATACAAAAGTTAGAAAGAAAAAAAACAAAAATCCCTTGCCGATGTAGCCCGAGGAGAAACTACTTCCTGCCCCTAAATCTGGTGACCACTTCAACCTGGACTATGTGAGCGAGGCAGAACAGTTGAGTATTTTCAATGTATTCCAGAAACAAAGAAATCAGCCTAGCTGAGAGTGCCAGATCAGAGGAGAAAAAACAACAACACAGAAGACAAAATATGCATTAAAAATGGAAAGGGATTCTTTCTAGCCTCTTCAGGTAACTATGTTGGATTACAAAACTGTGATTCTTAATTTTGCTTTTCATTACATGTTTTTATTAAAAACTACATTCTATTAGTAACAGCTTTATGACACAGCATACGACAATGGACCATTGCTGCATTTCACTTAGTTAATTCACTTCAAAACATTGACCAGAATAAACTCTGTGAAAATTCCCATTTCTCTGCTGGAACCAGATTTTATCCTCTTCAATTATATTGTATCTTTGTTAAGACTAAGCAGGCTACACTACTTAAGACCAGGTATGGCCTGTTGTTATTCCAAACATTTTTTAAATTCTTGCAATATTCATTATTAGTTCCAACATCTAAAAACAAATATATACTATCAGACTCATGCTTTAATGCTCATGGTTTAATGTTATTTTGTCTATCCTACTGACATTTTTTTAATTACCATTAAAAAAATAGTTTTAACTTCTCTTTTTGTGCTTAGATTTTTATTTCCCTTTTTTGATAGTTAATCTATTTAGCTTCACTCTGCTAGCCAATTTGGATGAAAGGTTAACACATTGCTAATTGAGATATACTGGATATTACTTTGAACAGCAGAGGCAGCTTTTATGGATGGTGATATGAATTCAATAAAGCTGAATTAGCATGAAATAAGGCTAATTTAGTGCCTGCGTATTTACCAATTGATTTCAAATTTTCTTCTTTAATGTTTATTTCTTTCATTCAGGAAAATAACTATTCGTTATACAGTTCACTAGGTAACTTGTTTCAGTCCAGTAAAAGCACTAGAGGTGTGTCAGCTTCAGAACTGTGTACTACAAAGTCCTGCTATTCTCACCCTATCTCACCTTCATTCTCATCATGTCACCATTCGTACAGATGAATTTTGTCTCGAAATCCCATTAATGATTATATTTTAGGTCTATTTCTAATCTGTTGACTTTATTTACAAAATAACTGGTTCAAGTACAAAAAGAAATGGACTCTCTAATCGACTTTATTTAGGGTATATACACAAGTATGTTATGATTAAGTTATTTGACCTGTTTTAAGAATGACAAAATTCAGCTACGCATTTTTAAGGGGATGCAGAAAAAAATAGGCACTTAAGATATATGCCGGGTAAGAATCCATTATTAAATAGTTCCCAAGAAAGATAAGCTTTCCTATATATGGATACAGTTCTTATTTCTCAGTAATTTTATACGGGACAAATTTGTTTCATACAATAAAAATTATAATAGAAACATAAATTTTAATATAGTAGGCCATATTTCAACAAATTCAATTTGCATTACCTCAGTGCAGGTGGTTATTTATTACAGTGTATATACACATAATCTTGATGTTTTGAAGGTGACTCAGACTGGCTGAGTAAGCCAGGGACAGCCAGTGAAAGCATTTACTCAGCATCTAGAGTACATATTACAAGCTCAGCTCTGCATGAAGGGCAATTTGGACCATGAAGAAGCAGCAAACTGAATCAAGGACAAGTGTAGTTTAATACTTCCAGTCTCATGAACTGAGAACAAAATCCCATTTCTAAAGGAAAAAAAATCTAAAGATAAAAACCTGGTTCATAAAAATAGTTCAACTACAGCCCTGAGAGTTTAGCATCATCCTTAATGAAAGTATGTCTATTATTGTATGGCTAAAAACATAAGAGCTTCTGTTTTTCAGAAAATTATTTCAAGGCTATTGGATTCAGTTTAGAATTTTTCTCTTTTTTCCCTTTTCTTTTAAATAGAAAGCAATTCGATTTTATGCCACTGCAGCTTAAAAACCTATATAATCTGATAGCAGTGGGGAAACAGCAAAGGAGAAAGCTAAAAAGAACTAAAAGCAAAGAGAAAAGTGAGAAGGAAAAGGGGAGATTTGAATCTAGAAGGACTGATCGAAGGAAGATGAGTTCTGAAAACAGAAAGAAAAATAAATAGGCATAAGAAGCTGAAGGCAACGGCATAGATTTTACTCTGAGTTGGACATACACATTTCTTACTGACTTCAATATAAGTAGAACACACCCTTTTGGCAAAGAGGCCCCCAAAAAGACATTTTAAAAAATAATCTATGTAATAGCAACATATTTACCCAAGAAACAGTATTCCCCAAATTTGATTAATTTTTAGTGGCAGTTAAAAAATAATATATGTTTACTCACAATTATAGGTTGTACATTTTCCTTGTTTAACACTGAAAGAAAACTGAGTTACATTAGCTCTTAAATGAGATTTGTCCATTACTAATTTTGTCCCAGTCTCCTTGGTCTGCCTGATATTGCTGATGTACTCTGCTACTACACTGACAGTCTCATTTGTAATGCCTTGGCAGTAAGAACCACTTAAATCAATAGAAATACATGTATGTATTCAAACTTCACCTTTCTGCCAACAGGCTTAATTTAGATGCCCACAGTCCTAAGGATTTTATAGACTATTTTGTTCCTTTTACATTATAAGCAACAAATACAAATATTTCTTCAGCTGATATTCCTTAAGTTGTTACATTTCACACAAAAAATTAACAGAATTTAGGTATATTACATCATTACAGTTATTATCTCAAAGCTCATTAGAGAGAAACAGCGCTAGCAGTTCTAAATCGGAGGTGTTTATTTGTGCAAAAGAAATAATAGTTAAGAAATACTAACATAAGTTAACAAATATTAAGAGCAATATCTATGATAAACATACTATTTTACATGCATGTATGCACTACTCAGACAATACAATATGTACTACTGTCTTCTTTTTATATCAGTGAAACTGTAAAGATACGGGTAGCCCTGCATACAGGGTAAAGAAGGAATCTGAGCACAGAATTTCCTTATTGCTAACTTTGGGCTCACATGCCTAGCACCACTTTTTCAAGATACCGATATGCTTTGATTATCTCAAACCGTATCATACATCAGGATTTTCAAATTTAGAAAATAACAAATGAAGCTTTTGATCAAGTAAGACAGAGTTCAACCAGGATAATGCATATTCTGGCCTTTACTCAGTAAAGCATATTCATAGTTTTCAGCAGACTTACACTGATGTTGGGCACACTTAGTTAAGTGTAAGTTTAAATGCATTGCTGAGTGTGCCCCAATTTGCACAGTTTAGCAGCACTACTTCCAAACATATCAGGAACTTATTAGTTATCCCAAAAGCAAGTAGTTTTACACAGCTACTTGTGTAAATCAGATTTCCACATAAGGAGAGGTTTATAAACTAATCCCTATTATTATAATTTGTCAATAGGAGTATGTGAAACTATGCTAATTTGAATGCAAGTATGGTTGCAGTACACTGTTTGTACATATTTCATTGTGAATATTTTACACTGCTCTATATGCAAGCCAATTTTAATGCAAAATATTTAATTTCCCCTAGGTAATGAGAAGGTAAAGGAGGTAATCAAGATGTAAATCAAGATTCTGCTGTTTTCCTGCAAGTACAAATGTAACATGAATTAAAGTTTGATTTACCAAGAAAATGGGCATTGTTCTAAGGCAAATGACCTCAGATTTCATTTGCTTCATCCCACTACCATGCAGAAGAATCAGGTCTACCTTTGGCACTCTGGACAGGTTCTTGTCTAATCTATGTTGCGGATATCTAACGATGGACACTGTAATTTTCCTAGGTGGGCCATTCTAGTGATTCACTGCCTTTACAGCTAAATGCCTTTACCTAATACCTATTCTGAATTCTCCTTCAGCACTTCCCATGTGTTGCAGCAGTTCAAGTCCGTTACTGTCCCAATCACAAGCGACAACACATACTTGAAAATTGTTACCTTTTATCTCAGTATTCTTTCCTAACAACCTTAAGTTCTTTTTCCTTGCAGATCACCTACTACATTTCTGATCATTCTCGTAGCTTTTCCTTCAGCTGCCTCCTGTCATCCACAGTTTCCTTGAAGTATGCAAAATGGGATGGTTTGGCCTCAGTCATGCTGTGAAGAGCTAAAAAATTACCCCACATGTGTTGTAGGCTATGCTTCTGCGTATACATTCCAGGATGCTGTTTCTGTTCTCCAAGTGTAAGATCATTTTGAATTGTATTTTTGTCTCTCAATAATCTTTCCTTGAATGGTGTCATCACACAGAAATTTAATTCTGTCATCTAAGCCTAATGAGGAACAGAATGCCACAGAGTCCCACCCAATACTTTTTTCACAGTTTTGACTGTGAACCATTAACCACCACTCTCTGGATAGCTTTCAAAACAATATTGTATCGGTCATAATATAATCTCATCTATAACTTACTTCCACTTTTTGTTGATGATAATGTTATTAGTAACAGGGACAAAATCCCTGCTAAATCAAGACTATACAGCATCTACTATTTCTTCTCCAACCATAAAACCTATAAAATATTATTGTTTAAAACTGAAGCCGCTTTGCTGTTGAATTTATACATCAGTTTCTATTGGATTTCACACAACAGTTTCACTTCAGAATTGTTTTATATAAAGAGTAAATTTAAACCATCTACCTCTTAACTATAAGAAAAACTTAAAAAGCATTCTAACACTAACTCTCTTCAGTTAAACAAAAAGAATCACATTGCTTTTAACAGTTTACTGTGGGGAATCTTTCCTCTTCTTTGTTTCCTTCAGAAACAAACAGAAGATGTCTGATAAGAACATAGATGGGGAAAAAAATACCATCCCTAGTGCTTCAGCAATCACCAAGATGGGTCAAATTTAAATGAATCATAGAAAAAAAAGCTTCTTTCCTTACAGGGAATCAATTTTGAAAAAGAACAGTCAAATGAGCATTTTGCAGAATATGACACAGTGCTTGGTTTCTACAAATAACAGAGTACTGTCCTTGAACATCAATTACAACAATGCACAAGTTACTTCGTCCAGAAAAGAAATAACGTTTATTAGCCATGTTCTTGTTGCCTTATGCAGTATCTTAGCGACCTAATGGTATTACTTTAGCAACATTGTTGTTGGAGTAGAGATGGGCCCAAATTGAATTCAAATACCCTTGAGCCTCACTAAGCTGGGAAATAGGCTAGGACACAGTTGTTAGACTGGGTCAAAGAGGAAAAAGGTAGAAGAGAGCTCAGAAGTGCTTGATGGAAGAAAAGTGAAAAAGAAATGGATTAAACTGTAAACAGAAAAGAGCAAACAAAAAGGATTCTTTAAAAGGAAAATTACATAGAAGAACAAAAGACTTTTAGAAAGGTACAAGAATTACGAGTAAGCAACTATAAACTATACAACTATGTTTCATCCCAGCCTCCTTATTTCTT
Source organism: Phaethon lepturus (assembly GCF_000687285.1). Lineage (NCBI taxonomy): Eukaryota > Metazoa > Chordata > Aves > Phaethontiformes > Phaethontidae > Phaethon > Phaethon lepturus. The sequence continues at coordinate 69,104 of NW_010547066.1, forward strand.
TTCTTACATGTATTTAGTTCTTGTGTAAGCAAATCACTGTTTCATATATTTGATTAGCTCTGCAGACTATGCAGAGTCTTATTACACCCTATATTGACTTCAGTGGGACTACTCACGGTATGTAACGTATACACATATATCTTTGCAGAAGCACACCTTTCCAAAGTATGTCCTGAAAACAGACCCCGCAGGCATATTAGCTTTGCCTGGCAAGTCTTACGGACATCCTCTCCATTCACAGCTAATAGTTTCTCATTTCCAGGGAATCATAGTAATAGTTGATTTTTTTTCCTTCTCCATTCCTTTAACAAATTAACCATGGCAAGTATATACAAACTTCATTCTTCTGACCACATTGTCAGTAATATACTATTTAAAGAAATTTAAAGTCTTTTTTGATCTTTCAAGCAAAGTCAGAAAAACATCTGTTAGGGTCACTAATTTTGATCTTATTTTTTTCTGTCAGGCTTAAGGATGGATCTGCTTGTCCTCAGTTCAGAATTTCTGCTCAGTTACTTCTGTGTTACTACCGCTGATGAAGTTAGAATAGCCAGGTTGGGGGGAAAAAAGAGGGTATCATAATTCAACTTATCAACAGGCCAGCAGCCTCAGATGCAACCCACTGTATTGGCCCATTTTACTGAACTGTATGTGCTATCCAATCATGACCCTGAAGTTTAAAAAGCTTTTCTTGTAATGATTATAAAAAAACTGAATAATTTCATGTGTCATACCAGACCAACTAAGGTGTAACCACTTATGTTCTTCAGTTTTCTCTTCTGTGTTCAGAGTGTGAGAGGTAACTTCCCTCAGCCTTGAATCTCAGCTCTCCTTTGTCATGTTGGAATGCCCCCTTTGAAGCCACCCTCCTCAAAGAGATAGAGAAATCAATTATAATATTCAGCTAAAAGATTTTTTTTTCTTTCTGGGCATGTTGAGGTTTTTAAATGTTTCTAGCACACTTTATTTTGGCATATGCTGAAGGATGGAAGTTTCAACAATTTAAAATTTTCTATCATCTAAGGCTGATTAAGCCTGATCACCTAGACATTTTGAGAGGAGCTTAATTCATGTAGCCATAAGACTACCTGTCAGGCAGAGGAAAGGCACAGATATGCAATATAAATATTGTTCACCCTGTTCTTTGGTGTTTGTTTAAAGTTATCTTTTGAACCAGATGTCCATGGAAATAGGACAAGAGAATGGAAAGAGATTAAAATCTGCAAGGGAGGAAGAAACCCTCCTAAACTCTTGAATTACAGAATTTCCTATCCTGTGAATGTTAGACAGCCTGGCATTGGCTTTACATGTATGACTGAATATTATTTGGTTTCTTCTAACAGATACTGGCCTAAAGAGAAGAGAACATGTGAGCTGCTATTTCTGCTAACTGAAGGAAACGTTTTCATACTTCCCTGCGTATGACTGTTTATAACTGAAGTAGTAATTATATCAACTGCCTGCAATATGTAGACGAGTTACATATTCTAAGCTGTCTTTCTGCAGTTAACATTTTTGTGACTGGTATGTATAAACAAACAGAAATAGGTCCTGCTCTGCCAGTAATTTTTACCTCAAGTATCTCAATCCACAATTATTTAATGTGCACTTCCTCATTATTTTGAGTATACCTCAGAGACGTGTCTCTGCTGGTGGCAAAGACCTGGCATTTGGGAGGTATTCTTTTTCATGGGAGCTTTTCCACAAATTTTAGAGTCATAGAATCATTCAGGTTGGAAAAGACCTTTAAGATCATCAAGTCCAACTGTTACCCTAGTACTGCCAAGCCCACCACTAAACCATGTCCCTAAGCACCACATCTACAAGTCTCTTAAATACCTCCAGGGATGGTGACTCAACCGCTTCCCTGCACAGCCTGTTCCAATGCTTGACAACCCTTTCAATGAAGAAATTTTTCTTAATATCCAATCTAAAACTCCCCTGGAGCAACTTGAGGCCATTTCCTCTTGTCCTATTGTTTGTTACTTGGGAGAAGAAACTGACACCCACCTCACTACAGCCTCCCTCCAGGTAGCTATAGAGAGCAGTAAGGTCTCCCCTGAGCCTTCTTTTCTCCAGGCTATCAGTTTTTGCTACCAATTGAGAACGTTCTGTGACAATCATTAGAGAGTGCACTGGGATTTTAAAAGAAGTTGTTGCTAAGGAAGTTAAAGACATGAAACAAAACCTTTCTGAAGAGTAAATTTTCCATGCTTTCATCATTTGTTCAACACACTGATTATTGGTAAAGATGCAGTTCTCCGATCCTATGTATTTACAAGCACGCATATACTTTGAGTTAAACTACATAATACAAAAAGAGAACCCTGGTATTTGTTGAGAATTGCATTCACTAGAATATCTTTTCCTTTTTTCCATCTTTTTTAGAACCAAAGCTTCTGTAATTTTGCATTTTAGAACTACAAGATTTACATAACATGGGGGAGTAGAAACAGTTCACCATTACTAATGTATGTTTAGCAGATGAAATACAACCTACGGTACCTAACAACAGTAGGAAATCGTAAGATGAGAAACAAAAACCAAAATGCAATCTAGTCAACATACTTAGTCAATACTTTTATCTTTGAAAAGAGTCCCAGAAGCTTTAGTGCTCACCACTGATCAGAATCTTGACTTCATCTGCACCTTCAGAGAATAATATCTCCATCAGCAGTCCTTCTGGCATTACTAATTAAAGAATAATCTACTGATTTACCAACATGAGCTGGAATATAAAAGAATTCACACAAAACTGCTTTGGAATGAATAGCCCTGCAATTCTAAAATCCCAATTCACTAAGCCATGATAACTTTAGTGCCATTTGGTGGAAAACACAATATAGATATCTGTAAACACATTTAATATGCAAATGGTAATAAAATTATGTTTTAACATCTTCCCTTAAATTTTACATCATGTAATATAAATAAGATCCAAAACTTCGAGAATTTTTTATAATGTTATAAGGGCACTGTATGCTCTCTGCCTGAAGATTAAAAACTCGGTAAAGATGCCCATGTACATGAAAGCAAACATGCATTTCTATTTTCAAAAGTCATAGGTGTAGCTATACAACCACAATTCTTACATAAGGACTGGATTTTTTCTGGAATTGTGACAGAACAATATCAGTAGCAAGTTTTCCATCTTCATTTACTAATCAAATGAGGAATAAAGAAATTAAAACGAGATTAAAACAATTTTCTTTTTATTAAAACAGAATGGATGTTGTGGCTGAAGTTTTGTAGAAAATGCCAGACAGTGGTGCAATCCTTGTTTTTTATGACAAAACTACGAATGAAAATACCAAGACAGACCAGAAGCAGATGAAAGCTGTATTCCACTGAAGAAACCACTGAAATCTTGGTCTGAAATTACTCCTAACCCCCCAAAAAAGGAAACCAAAAATACCCCAAAAGAAGCAAGACAAAATAGGAATTCCACCATTATTTCTATTCACAGATAAAGACAGACCTGGGACATTAATTACATGTTGCTTGAATGGTTGCCTGTGGTTGAAATTGTTTACTGAACAGAGTCCTGTATTATTGCAGACAAGGGACTTTCCATAGTGTCCCTTCATAAAAAAGGGTACCCACCTCTGTGTTTAGAGGCAGAGGAATGGACAGACAGAGAACAATCAGACTGAAAAGTCTCCACAGGAATGAGATAAGAAAATAAAACAAGAAATCTACCGAGATGTAGACAGTAAAGACTGGGATTCCAAAATTGTCTCTTTAGAGCTTGACTAAAGTCATCTGGTGCACTAGATATAACGTTAACTGAGAATCTCTCATCGTTGAGCCATACACATACATTATGGTATGCAGGATCAGGATCACTGTGCAAAATTCTTGCAATTTCAGAATATCACTGCAATATGTGTGTTGAATTAAAAAATGTAACACTGTTTGGCAGTGGCAAATATGATGAACTTAAAAGCAAAACACAACAAAATACAACAAGAAAATGAGAAATAGATACAAGAAAATTATTTTTTGTAAGATAATTTACAGAAGTAAATGTTCAGAACAATAAAAGAAGTAAACCAATAATATGTTTCCGTTAATAAAAGCAGAATGTGACACTATATTTTAATTGAATAAACTGAAATGCAGTATGCAATTTGGTACTATTTAATCTTATAGCTAAATTTCCTTTATTTTTTGTTAATTAATAAATATTTCTTAAATTATTACTTATGTAACACAGGATTGAAATGCAAGCTTCACAAATCTCTTGATTTCATATTAAAAATTGTTTTATTTCTCATTACAAGAATGTTACAGGATTCTACAATGTCATCCTATAATCTTCTCACTCTTTCTAAACTTTCTAAAAGAAAAGTTGGAAAAGCTCATGCACAAAGGCATTATTACTTAAAATTCTGCAAAACCAAGCCAGCTTGCACTCCACAAAACTTAGCACATTAATATCTTTTCAGGTAGAAAGTACACATCTATTTTTTGCAGACAGTAGTCTGCAAAGACAATCCTACAAAAGCATACATACTTCCTAACTTTTTATTATTTACCTGGAGTAGACTTATTAATTTTAAAATTAATCAAGGTACATATCTCTACAGCATCAAAGACTGGAAAGTCTCACTGTCTGGGAATACATTTTTGCAGACGTAAGCAACCTGTCAAATTTGGAGAAAAATTCACTCTCTGATGTCATATATACCTTGGTAATTTGCACCATGAAACACAATGAGAGCTATCTAAGTAAACATTTTTTACATTGTAGAAAATACTGTTTATTAGAATGGAAGAAGTGTTTCAAAAGGAATGCAGTATTGACAAGTAATATACCCCTCTCTTTTAACTCATCAATAGCTTAAGTTCAGAAAAAATATAATGAAGTGTTTGTTTCTAAAGTCTCTGGGTTTCAGTTTTTAAATAAATGGCCAATATTTTCATTATGGTTTAATTTTCTTTTAAGAGCTTCTTATTTTTATGCTCTCATGTTCTATCCAAACTGAAATAATGTTATTACCATTTCTAAAATCTTTCAGTACCTTTGAAGTATTATTGTCCTTATTAATGTACAGCACTTTCCAATTTAGTACAATGTAAGAATGTAATTCAAGGTCTATTTCTCCCCCATATAATTTATAAAATTGTCAAATAAAATTAGACTTATCACCAAACCTGGCAGTTCTTTAATGAGCAGTTTCATCTTGGTTGCAATTATTTTTTGTTTGTGTATGTTCAGTAAATTTTCATTCTATTTTTGCAAATTATCTCAACTTTTTACATTTTACCCATTGGAAATCATAATTGTTTTCTGTTTTCGTTTTGGAATTTCCATGGGAGGTGGTATTCTCCATTGACTCTGAAGGAACTGAAAAAAAACAATCACTTAATGTGTCTTTTGCATCTTTGGTTATTACTGTTCTAAGAAACCTTAAAGGTCATGTAAATAATAGCTACATTTATACCAAAACTTAAAATTTTCTTTATTAAAAAAACACGGATGAAACTTAGCCAACCGTTTTGGGCAGTCAATTTTTTTCCCTTTGGTGCATTTTTGATACACTGTTTCCCAAGCACGCCGTATAGACACATTAGACATTACATTGTAAGCTTGGGCAGCAGTACATATATTCACTAAAACTCTTTAACTTATCTTTAGGACTAAAAATCTTGAGGTCATACAGCCTTCATGATTGCAGGGTAGGCAGAAATACCAGTCTTCAGACTGTGGTATCTTATTTTTTTGTGTTTCATGTCTCATGTCATTAAAAAATAACTTTTCATTGTCTAATACAGCACCTAACAAACACTACACTAGCTATTTATATTTTCTATTCATGCATCTGCTATGATATTCACCTTGGGCTATCGATATTCTACTTATTAATCCATGACAAGGTGTTAACCACTAAATGGAAAATGTTGGCAGTCGTTATAACATTATCGTGCTCAACATTTTATGAGTTACTCAGGTCACCTTTCTGCACAAACAAAATGGTATTAGTGAATTGCATTGCACAACAGCGTAAAAAGAAAGACTTTCAGGAATTTTAGTAGAAGATTAAGAATAATTGTTAATGCTTAAAATGCATATGTGTTGTCTCAAAGGATTCATACAGAGAATGGCAACTGAAACTTAATATTATGAGAAAGAAACACATTCCACAGATTTCCCATATTTGATAAAATTCCTG
>NW_010547066.1:75310-77035 GCF_000687285.1 Phaethon lepturus
AATAACACTTTCTGTGGCAACCAACATTACAGCTCTATTTCTTCCAATGCTTTACTGCTCAGGGGCTATCCAAGGAAAATAAGAGGTCACAATTTATGCACATTACTCTTATATAAATCTTATGGGTTTGCCATTATAGTTGATATTAATGGAAGTAAAGAATTAATGTATTGATCAAACTAAAGTACATGTTTGGCATAGACAATTTTTTGTACAGTCCTGACACTGTATTTCAACCTTGGAGTAGAATTCTAATGCTCTAAGCTAGTTTAAGAAACTGAAAATTTGCACCTGCTATTTTATGTGAGCCAGTAAATGTGTACATACAAAATTGAACCAGCAAACTTGTGTGGCTATATAGGTACTCCCAAAATAACATCACTTGCTCTCACATAGAGTCTTTTTTGGTGTAGCATGTCTTGTTTTCGGTATTCTGCTAACTCCGTTAATTTCTACACATTTATAAGTAATACTTACTATAAGTTTATTCACTGCTTTCATTAAAAACCTAAGTGTTAAAATAATTTGAAAGTAAGAGTAGGTGTATTAAGCAAGGAATGAGGACAATACTCAAAATACAACAATAAAAATAAAAACTGGTTCAAACACCTGAAATCAGAGAACTCAGATGTTGCAATTGGCACCAAAACTAGAAGGAGGATATACTGTGCAAACAGGGGTTCTTACTGGAAAGAATTAACTGTGGACAAGAGTTTGTCCTCAAAGTGGAGCAAGACAAGAGAAAAGTCTGCATACCAGGAACAAAGGTGGCAGGACACAGAATCGAGAAGGACCCTGGTGGATGTGGGGAAAATTCCACTGATTATTCTTCATGTCAGGGCAAATAACACTGCCTCTTCTTTGCAAGGATATATTACAGAAAAATCTACCAGACAAGAAAAAAATGTTGAAGAAGCAAACACAAAACTGATTTAAAATGCAATTATTTTAGTTACAACAAGATGGGTGACAAAACATCAAAGAAGATTCAAAGGCTAGTATTTTCAGGAAAGTTTGGGGATTTTCAGTTACTGTGAGATATTCATAAACAATGTATTCGAAGTGGGAATGACACCAGTTGAGCTCTAAAAGTGCTAACTTTCTGCCATCAAATAGATGATAAAAAGAAGTATAATTTAAAATTAAGGCAGACCTGGTTTTAATGCATAGGAAGATCATGTAAACATGGATATAATAAGTGCTAAATGTATATTCGAAGTATGACTAATAATACTGATGGAAGCAGAAGTAGGAAATCTGTACAGTTAAAGATATGTATTTTGTAAATGATGTATTGCAGAATGATGGTTGTAAAAAATACCTTAAGGAAAGTAGTCATGAGCTACTTCTATGCAGAGTAAAGAGAAAGATATGTGAAAACAGATTAGCAAACAACATCCTTTATTTCAAAAGGGCATATGCTGCGAAGTTATGGAAAATAATTACTGAGGTCAGCTTTACTGAAGTGCTTATCAGTTCAAATATTCAAAAGACTTCCAATATCTTTAACTTTAAAATTGAAACAATACCAGAAACTTGCATCTGAAGCAAGGAGAAAAAAATTACAAAAGACTCAGACCAAATATAAAATAACTGTCTCATTTCTTGTCATGCATGCTCAAGAAAGAGGGATTCAAATAGAAACAAGAATCATGAATGCAAGTGCCATAAGCAGGAAAGAAGGTATATATTCAAAGAGGTTCAAAGGTCTGACTTTACTGTAGG
>NW_010547066.1:77052-101383 GCF_000687285.1 Phaethon lepturus
GGTATGACTGTTCTCCATAAATAAATAGGAGAATGAAACAGCAGGGAGGCAGAATTGCCAGTTAATCTTAAGAATAATATTGTCAAAAAAACAAATGGGTATTAAGTGGTTATAAATATATTTAGTTAAGTAATTAGAAGGCCTCTAACTTTCAGAGTACTAACATCTGGAACAGACTTGCTAACGGAATACTTAATTTTAAAGATTAGGTGGCTAAATTTAGGAATCTGTGATAACAAAGCATTCAACTGTCTACAATAGAAAATCTTTTCCTGTCCAGTATTGTATTACTTCCATATATTTGATGCAGGGGGCAGGATGGTGGAGGGATGTTCAATCACTGACCACTAAGTTCTCATCATGTCCTACTTTCCCTAAATTTTAACCTTTTAAAATTGAAATCTTCAGTTGCATCTCTTTTTGTTCATCACTCTATTTAATTTGATTCAACTTAGAATGAATTGATACAACATTCTTCTCCACAGTTAGCACTTTTTTATTTGATGTATATCAAAATAGTCTATAATCACAGAAGTTTTCTTTTGATTCAGTAGCAAGACAATGTTCCTGTATAGAAATGCCAAATTATTCTCCTGTCTGATCTTGCTGTTGGGTAGTAGAATTCCTCATGGAGACAAAGCAACTGCTTACTGTTCAATAAGCCTATCCAAATCATGAATATAATGCTGGGTTTCTCTAGGGACAAGAAAAACAATCCCACAAAAAGCAAAACTGTAACAAGTAATGTGCTGGTTGAACTGCATTTCATTTTCATGCAGTTAGCAGTCCAAATAGAAAAAGAGTATTGTGTTGATTATGTAAATTTAAGCACAAAAGCCATGCTATTTTGAGTCTGTAATATGGATCATTTTAAATAAAATGGTAGCCATCATCAGTGTCTGGGTTTTTTTAAAGAAATATATTGTACAATACAGATAGAAGACACCTTTGCATATCATGTTGCTTACAGCTGGTACACTACACCATAAATATATGTAGGACACCCTGGCACCTAGAGTCAAAATGATCTCTCGTTTTCTATGTTGAGAATTTCTTTCCAAATAAAGTACAGTTACCAAAAAACTGTCCAAAATGTGTTTTCTACCCTATGTTCTGCAGATTGAATATTAGAAGTGATGCTCAGCCTTTCAGAAAGAAATCATTATCTAGTCATTAGCTTTTCTTTTACCCTTCCTCTCCTCTTAAAAACCAAAGTGTGAATGAAGCTGTTTAAGACACCATATTGCATACAATTTACTAAATGCTTATGCCCACACAACTGAGTAAATAGGAAGGTGAAACATAATTATGTTCATTTACAGTTTTATTTCTGACATCAAGCACTGAGTTTGCTCATTCACTCTTTTATGGGCAAACACCAATTTTTAATTATTTCACTCAATTAGGGAGTATAGGCTGAGGAACCCAGGTCCAACTGTTGAACACATTGATAGCAATTACATTTTAAAACAACAGAGAGATAGTGAATACGTATCTTATTTAAGTAAAATAGGAATCTCATTTACTTGGAAAAATATTCATCTTTAGAGAGAAGCAGAAACAACAGTTACTTAAAAGAGGAACAACTGAACATTGCAAGTAGCACAATAAGTATAATACAAACATTATTAATACACTAGCAACAGTGTCTGTAGACAAAGACATCGTTGAACAATTCTGTTTGTTTGTTTCAGTATAAAAGTCAGATCTGATTACTTTTGAAATATATTTTTTTGGCTCCCCACTACTGTTTCTGTAAGTGCACGCATGTGCATGCATGCTCCTCAATATTGTTATATTTTGAAGAATTTTGTCTTTTCTTAAGTATGACCTATGCAGAATGTCAAGCATTAATCTTCAGAAAGATGCACATAAGCTGAGCATGCAAAATGGGCAAACACACTGCTCAAACTGCAGGACTTGCTATGTTTACAAAAGAAAGATTTTATACACACTCATCTAAATCTGAGTGGGCAGCCCTGGGAACCTGACCAACATGTTTCTAAGCTTTTAAATGCATTTGTAGTATAGGCAATGATGATACACTTATTTAATAGGTTCATGTATTTAAATAATTGACAATTTCAGCAATAAACATACTTATTTTTCATTTGCACTAAACGCTACAAATATATCTAAAACATTTTTCCATGGACTCTACTGAGTGGTCAAATTCATGCAACCATTGCCTGATGGGAAAACTTACCTCTTACCCAGAACTTTATTATAAATATTAATGCTTTATTTAATCTCAGTGAAAGCTTGCATAAAATTGAGTTTCAAATATAGTTTGAGACTCTTTTCATCATTCAACATATACTCTCTTAATCAGAATAAGGTGTTGGCAGAGTGGACAATATTTATGTCTAAGTCTTGAGCATGTACAAAGTAAATCTTAAGTAAGATAAAGGGTATAAAAACATTTAAGAATAGTTTCTTAATAAAAAAATGAAGTCATCAAGGAGGAAGCCTTCCTATATTTCTGCAATTTCTCTGTGACTACACTTCTTTTTCTACAGTAAAGCATAATTTTATATGAATTTCCTTCTGCTTGGTTTACATGTTCAAAACATGCATAAAAATACAATAAAAAGAGGGAAATGCAGTTCATTTACAGTTCAGCGCTGAGGGATCTATCATCCATACTGCTCAAGCTGTAAGCACTAACAATTTCTGAGTGAGGCCATTAGTGTATATAGTGCACACAAGGTTTCTTGTTTCTAATGCCAGTGATACAAGCTACAGAGGCTTCATAGGTAAGGGTACTATTGTAAAAAAGATACTGGCTTTAACTGGATGTCTTACCAACACCTCAGTGCCTAAAATAGTTAACATAAAGCTGTATTTGAAAGTGAAGGCCCATAACAATATTTTTTCTTAACACAAATTTTCATGTTTACAGAAACATGGTGCAGTAGTCTGATTCTCATTACACCAGCAAAGAATCAGGGTAGCAACAACACAGAAGTCAACTTGTATGGACAATACAAGATAGTACAGAACAAAGAACTAAACGCATTGAATGCTATTTGTATCATAGCAAATTTAAAAGTTTATTGAAGGTGAAAATCAGGATGTCTTGGTACAATTATATGATTTCAACAAAGACAGACCTTGTTTACACTGAAAACTACAGTGTCTTACTTAAGAGCAAGACTACAAAACAATTTAAAAAAATACAAAACCTTATGTGGATATTCTTAATTGAATTTATGCGTGATATAAATCAGGTCTATATTAAATTATATAAATAAAACTCAGATTTTTAAATCAGATTGTGACCACAAGGTTGTATACTGGTTTAACTAAACTACCTTTTCAAACCAGCTAAAATTAAACAAGTACAAAGTTATATTTGGGCTGTACCTTAGTATTCTTGCAGCTGAGCACACTGAAAGCAAAAGTCATGTAAGCTCGCCTTTCTACATTACCATTGCATTTCAGTCTTGAGCAATGAGATCCCTGGTCTAACCATCTTAATTTTCATTTTTTAAAGGCAAAATGCTGTATGTCATGTGAGGTCTGACCAAACAGGCACTTAGAAGAGAATGCCAGATATCTCTTCACTTTTGAACTAACATTATCAACAGCTGCATGTTTATACCCAAATAAAATGTTAAATTAATGTAGTTTATTTACACATGTTGATGTAACTATGTGTGTATACCAATGCACACTGTAGCTTTGGATAATTAAAACACCCTTCATAAGAGAACTATGAATAAAAGCTTTATTTAGGAGAGCAGTATATCCTTTAAAGAATGTCACATAGTCAGAGGGAATAAAGTGAAAAACAAAGAAATAGAAATGATAAAATGCTTTTTGCTGTGATACTGCACTACAAATGAAGATCATAAAGGCCAAGAAATTTTCAGTCAGGACAAAAAGCTTTTTAAATCTTTTATATCTTTTGTTGTGCTTGTGATTACAGGTTGAAATGATTGATTTTCCTCTATGACAGTATCTTAAATTGTGTGTCACATAGTCAAAATTTAAAGCTTGATAGGTCCACAGTACAATTTTAAAATCATTCAAAGAAGCTCAAAATTTAATTAAGAAAAACATTATACCAATTAAGACTAAATGGTAGTATAAAATATTAAGGTAAAACATGTATTAATGTGACATTTGCATTTTTATGAAGTATGAATCACAAAGAAATAAAAACTGCTGCTAAATTTCAGTTAAGTCCCTTTTAAAAATCTTGTTTCCATGGCAATGCTGAGAGTAAGTTTTCAGAGTATGTAAGATATGGATTTTTTATTTAAAAAAAAAAAACAGTTTAAATGAGAAATAGCAACATCATGGCCTCTTTTCAATTTTCTAATATGCCTGAGAGGCACAGAAAATAAGTCACCAAGACATCAATGCCAGGATGAATGCAGGAAGACAGACCCCTGCTTATTCTACGGTTTTGCTGTATGCTTCTAAATAAGCACATTCACCAGTGTAATTCTGCTGCAAACACACTAATTGTTAAACAGACAACAGTATTTTTGCAGTCTGAAGGCCTAGTAGTGCCCATTCAATCGGGAAATCTTAACAACACTCATTATCGAGATGAGCTGAAATTCCACTACAAAGGCTACCTATGACAAAAGTAACCAAGTGATTCTTCTTTTACATTCCAGATCTAAGAAAAGTTGTTCAAGTCTCTAATGAGTAATCAGGGATTGAGGTTTCTAGGCTACAAAAATCCTGTTGTGGCAAAAAAGGCAGAAACCTAACACCCAAATCAATACTGTATTACTCTCTCCACAGGCAAGAGCTGCTGGGTCAGGAAAATCATGAAAAATTCATAGTGAAGGTGGTCAAGTCATCCATAAGATAGAGAAAATAATGCTATATCTAAAGATCCCTTGAGCAATCGAAGACGTTTTATAGATTTCACCATGGATAAGTGCTGGTTTGTTTCATCTATGCACCTTAATACTGTTCCTCTCTTATTTCTAACAGTAAATGAGGATGTTTTGGTCTATATTTACTGTCTGTCTTATTTACTTTAGTAATTTCTCAGTCTTTGTGCTCCGCTGTTGCAATAGCCACCCATGGGAGAATTCTGAGGCATTCTTTCTAGTAGAAAAAGTGGGTAACACATCTTGGAGTAGTACTCCATATAAATTCCTCAGCAGTGGTAAGCATAATTCTGGCTAACAGAGATAGCTAAAAAATGTCCCGCCTCTTTCTGTGACATCACTTCTCCAAAGGGGCACAAGCAACAGGCCTCCCTCTTTTATAAAGTCTAAACTCCCAACTGTAAAAAAGAAAGATACATTTTTATTTCATATAAATGTAATAGAAGGAAACAATTGTTTAAACAAAAGCCAAAGAAAAAAAGATTTGTGCATGATGAATAACTTAGTTTACGCATCTTCATTCTTCCTGCAGCATCAAATTCATATCTAACAAAGCAACAGTAAAAAAGGTGAAGAAGGTCCCCCTCCACAGCATGTATTAAACTAAATAATAAAAAGGAACTCTAACAACAGCAAGAAATGACAGAAATCTAACTGCCAGATAAAATGACACATCTCTTTCTAAAGCTTCATAAACACTTCTGAAAATTCTACAAAGGTACATTCCTTTGCACCACGACACACAGAAATCCAAAGCTTTCCAGTAGCAGAAGACACACACAGTTATTCCACACCTGTACAGGATTTAAATGTTCTATGATTCAAGACACATTGTGGAAAATCAATACAGTCATGATTAAATCCGTTATGCCAAAATAAGATAAACAATGTTAGAAAGACCCTGCACCTCTCTGCCATTGAGGTAAAAGAGTCAAATTGAGAATGAAAACTACTAGTCAATTTTGTCAACTGTCTGTATAATGCAGTACTATTTCCTGTTCAATATTAGCAATCCCTGTCTAGTGAGCTATGTAAGAAATGCTAAAGGTTTTTTTGTATTAAAAAGATTCTATTCACCTGTGAATGTAATTGTCCAAGTATATTGTCTCTCCAGATACACATTAGACTCAATCATCCCCAAGTTCTTGGAATAATCTAGAAAATCATGAATACAGGGACAAAACACATTCTCTTTTAGACTTGAATGTGCTGAGCATTCAACTAGAACATTTATCTATAAATATCACTGACTTTATTACATAATGCCAATCAAAGACTCAGGAAGTAATATCTTCAACAAGGTGTATTTCAGCTTTTTTTTTTTTTCCAATTTATGACAATTAGGGAAGAATATTGGGAGCTAAAAGGCTGAAAAAATAATTTGGACATTTGTGGAAAACAGGAAAAACATGTTAGCTAGATAAAGTTGTATGGAATATGAGATATAATGAATCAGAAATGCCTACAACTACTTCAATCTTTTTACTACCAAAGTACACAAACACATTGATTAGACACAATATGCCAAGGTTCTAAGTGATATAAAATATGGTCCCTATTTGTAAAGTGGAAGGGTCTCTCATATTCCTTCATGGAACTTCATATTCCAAGTGCTGAATAACTTCTGAAAAAGAAAACATTTTCTAGACTTTTTATATTCTTGCTCTGGTAATGAAAGCTATGCAAAGTTGTCACCTTCTTAATCCTAGATCAGTCCCTTTTGTATATTTAATGACATTCTTACTTTTGAGAAAAATTAGAATCTACCATTTCTTGTTTTCTCTACAGAGAGGACACTGTAGGTGTCCACGTCTAGAAATCACCAATAGAATTCTCCTCTAAGTTTCACATTCCCATTAGTGAAGCATGAGTCCAGGCTTGACTTCTGTTTCCAAGTTAAACCACACTATCTTTTAGAATAATCAAAAGTAAGTTATTAGAGATGGCACACTCAGTGTATTGTACTTTACCATCTTAACAAAATGACAAGTTCTCCTGTTTCTGATTTTTATGATAGATGTAGCATACTTTATTTGGATGTACTCTGTAAAAACTGTCCAGTATTTTCTACTCATCACATTTAGTTAGACCATAAAAACTGTGGATGTGGGACCATCTTTGTCTTCCTTGCCTGTGTTGTAATTGAGCCTTAGTTCTTGACATTGTCATCTACACCATTCAGTGACTAGTGTGAATCTCACAGGATAGATCAGTTGTCCCCTCAGTCCATGTCAGGATTCAACTGTTTGGTTTTTTTAATCCAAAATGACTTTCAGATGTGAAGGCAGTAAAAGGAATGTCTAAGACACCCAGTGTAAAAACAAAACAGGAAGTAGGAAGATTTTCCATATAAAGTGAATAATAAATATTATCTTTTTCATTAGAAAAGCATTTTAAGTAGTTTGCACATATTGCACATAGTTGCACATATCCAAAACATGATTTGTAGAACTAAGCCATGAACTAACTAATCAGTTATAACAGAGCCATCAGTATGTGCCTTTATTCTTCGATATTTCTGTCACTTGTGCCTCGCATTACTTGTGTTAAGGCATCTATTGTATTTACAGTTTCTGATAGAAAAAGTAATTATTGACAGAAGCTCTTCTGGGAGGATCACAGAAGAAAAATACTGCATTTATGGGTGGTGACTTCCCAGTATCTTCTTGGAATGGACATAGGAACAAGACCCCAGGGAGTAGGGATCCAAACAAGAACAGAAAGAATCTGTCTCTCCTACTTTCTTTACTGGAGACAATAAAAAGAAAAACAGTGCCAAAGATACTTACTTTGAAATGCCTTATAATGCTTAGATATTTGCAGCATATGCTACAATTATGCCACTGTCATATATTGTTCCATTATCACTGCAGGAAGCCCTGAAGTTTTATGCAATCTTATTTGAAAGTACATGAGGGAATGTATAGAGGTTGGTGCAAGGGAATATAAGGGCCAATTTTCCAAGATGCTAATAGTATTGAAATCTCACTAAAGGCTATTGAAACTCTGGTTATTTTGCACTTTTCTGAAAATGCTTGAAAATAGTGAGTCCATAACAGGGACCTTGTGAAATCACTTGTGGCACCTATATTCCCCTAGCAGAGTATATATCCGTGCAGAAAGCAGAGAAGATTATGAAGTAGAGGGGTGAAATCAGCTGCAAAGAAAAAAAAAATTATTATTGGCATCATGTACTATGATCATACAGTATGTATTTTGGGATATGTGCCAATATCACAGAAAATAATGCACGTTAATATGTATCACCAATATATTGCTGGATGAAACAAACAGTCAACCAGATTTACCGATGATTGTATTTGAACAGTAGATGAGAACATTTAAGTTTCTTTTTGGACATTACATATAACATTCAAGGTATTAAGGTTTCCCCAAAAATCTTTCCTAAATTTAACAAGTCATGATTCAGTAAGTTCAGAAAACAGCTCAGTTTTCTTAAGAGTGACACAAAGTGTCATGAATGACAGTATTTCTGGGTTTTCCAGTATTTTACTCTATATGGATTAATCTTTTCACCTAAGTGAATATAAAAAAAAGGTTACCTTGGACAGATGAGAGTACTAGAAAATCTGTATCTTTGTGAAGCTCTGATACTTCACTGAGACCCATGCACAGGGCTGAAGCATCCATTTGACACAGTATTCTCCATAGCTATCAGCTGAACTCTGTACTGATACCACAGTAAGCTAGCTTGTGGCAAGGGAACTTTGTTGTGCCTGTTCTGGCTACCTCATCTAGAAGTTTCTGTTTACACATCTAAGGTCACATGTTCTCCGGCTTAACATTTTGCAAGAGTAGCACAAAAGATTGCCATTTGTCTTATTTTAACTTATGGGCATTTATTATTTATTAGCACTAAAATGGTTATTTGTTTGGTAGACCAATTTTTTCTTCTTGTTCTTACACGTATTTGTCCCCACAAAAAGTCTCTGAAATACTTTGTTCTGAAACATTTTTATAATAGCATGCAGATACAAAAATATAACAGTTTCATTAAAAAAGAATGAATGATTGGGAAAAGGAATACATAAATTTAAATAAACAAAATCAGTATGACTTACACAAAGATAAGGATAGTCCCTAGGAGAATGTTAAAAACTTCGCATTTTTTCTTGTTAATTATACACTTCACCTTCAAAAACAGGCAAAAATGTACAATATTTCATTGATTTTCCACATATGTAGGACATCTTTTAGTAAATTAATCTTTGGATTTAGTAGAATACATTTCACAACCTGATAAGCATTACATTACGTTGGAAAGTAAAATGTCTGTATCATCTACTATGCTCCTATCATTTAATATAGTATGTGTAACAGCCTGCATGTTCTTAGAATATTCTAACATTGCATTACTACAAAACACAATCTTATAAATTGTAAAGGTCTGTACAAACAGGAATGTATTCTAATACAGAAAACTTGACACTATCACTGCACTTTTCTTCAAAAATATTCATTCTTTTCTTTGACATTTTTTTTGGCTTACACAACAGGGTGCCAAACATTTGTGACAGCTTACAATAGAAAAACAATATTGCTTTTAGTTAACAATGTTAGCTATGAATATATATTGACAGCATTTTCACTGCAGATTTGCTGCCAACATAATACAAAAGCAAATAGCATTCAATATGTTGGAACACTCAGGGGAATTAAAGAGTTTCAAAAACAAATTTATGGCATTAGGTGCTGAATGCTAAATCTAATGAAAATGCAAATCCAGAAGTATCTCCTGCACATACTTTGTGCAAAGGAATACAGTTTGGCAAAGTGATAAAATTAAGATTATTTAACTCGGGAGAAAATTATGTTAAAATGTCTCTGCTCGTTTGGCTTTTTATAAAGCCAGTTTTACCACAAAGATTAATACTTTTCCCAAAGTCTTTCTGCTTTGTTTCTTTGAAGTACACCAGAGAGAGATCATAAAAAAATCCAAATTCCAAATGCTCCCAAACGTTTTGAGAAAATACAGATACATAGGTGTATAATTTTAATATTTGTAACTTTACTACTAACCATATACAACCACAAGCATCACTGTTCCCCTGAAAGAACAGAAGCTGAGTTTTGCTTGCAAGTCGGTATGTTTACTATTATCTGCAGAACAAGCAAAGCAGGGGATAGACGTTATGATTTAAATCTTATTAAAATACAGTAATGTACAGCAATGGTGTAGTGTCATCTCCTGTATATTAAAACATACTTGTTAACCTAAACATTTCTTGACAGCACTTTATAAGTGACACCACATCAATAGTTTTTAAACCATTTATAAAGCAAATTAAGGTAGGTTAACAATACCACACTGCTAAGAAAGCAAAAATTGTTCAGATTTTGTAGTTGTTGAATATAATTGTTATGAATTCTTAGATGAACTTGATATTTATTATCACTCCTCTGTATCAAGTAGTTCAACATTGGTATCTAACAGTGCTTGCAAGACATAAAAGTATTATGTAAGTTTTAACATAACTTCTTTCATTTCTACTCACATGATCAGAACCAGTTAAAAGTACAACTGACCTACAAAGATCAGCATTCCTATCCAGTATATTGTATTGCAGCTGTATTCTTTCTTATTTTCTGATATGGGATATTGCTTTTACCTGGTTGTATCACAAATTTTTAGTTCGTTCTTTCACATAAGAATGACTGTATTTTATTTGTTGCATTTCTTATATAAAACTCTATGGGTTAGTTCCAAACTAAACAGACTGACTACACAAGTGACCGTGACTAGCAGAACTGAGAGGCAAAAGATAGTATTAATCAAAAGGTTTGCAACTGCATGGGTTTTCTTTGTTTCAATTCAAAGGTTGGGGAAAAAAAACCTGCTCTGTCAGATACTCATGTTTTGTAAAATTCTTTCTAATTAAGCTAAGAATGTTCTCTTACTCTCTAATCTCTTTGTAAATGCTCAAAAAACAGAAGTGACTAAGATTTAATAATCTTGATATTTTCTTAGATAGCTATAAAGCTATATGGTATGTGAAAACAAACTCTTCATAGATTACCCTCTAGTCCATCTGAATTGTTGAAATATATTTTGTACATTCTAAATAACAAAGAAGGAAAAAAAATATGGAAAAGTATCTTATTTGTAGAACAATACCTGTATTTTACCACTGAACTGTAAAATCAGTATAATCCATAATTATCAAACCTGCTATAACATTCAACAATTTATGAATTTCAGCTTTATTAGAAAGCTGAATGGAACATATTTTAGCATTAAACTTGGCCATCACACACATTTTACCATGAAACTTATACAATTTGCATTATAGGCTAGTCTAAGATGCAAAATTATACTGTACTTCCCACTATGGTGACAGCACCACAATTAAACATTTAGATTTGCAAAGAAGAATCAGGAAATGCAAAGCTTCAATTTTTGCTAAACTATGAATTTGAAAATATACTTTCTAGGACATCAAGCACAATGTGGACCTTGTATACTGTAAGCATCAAATAAGCTAGTTTTTTAAAAGCTGAAAGACTCTTACACTGGTGAAGATGGAGTAAACACAGTTAGTTTGTTAACATCTATTCTGTCTCTTTGCACTGACTGTCAAGGAAATCATATTTTACATTTTTTTCAGTATGTGTTTGGAAAGGATTTCCTAGTAATCTACACTATATCTCACTGGAGGTTGACAACAGAAATCAATATGTGTCTCTGAAGAATAATCTAGTCAAACATTTACATTTAGAATATTCATTTGTATTTATGCATGAGAAATTCCTGGCAAAAAGAAATTCTCTTCCTGCATACATATAATCTCTTTTTATAGGCTGACTTTTATAATGAGTGGCCTTTATTTTTATCAATAAAATAAATATATGCTACTCAAGTTATTTTTGTGATAAAAACAGCTAGAATCCATGTAAAATAACAATTTATGTAGTAGGTAGCTGTATTAACCTCTGCTTCAAAGAAATTTGTTTGATCCTTCTGCAGCCATAGGGAAGAGACAACCCTCATGGAACAGTTATTGTAGTTTCATCCTGGCTTTTCCAAACCCATGGAATTACCATTCCACATGCCTGCCAGGAAGGATATTCTGTTTAATCTGGCTGTTGAGGTGATTCTAAGTCTAACACCGGAGATAGTCAGCACCAATGTCAAATTTCCAGGGGCAAGCATGTCCTACCACCTATCCCACAATACTCTGTAGTCCTCTGATGTTGGGATTAGTTTTGCCCACAGAGTTCTGAGAAGATCAGAATACGAACATACAACAAGATGCAACACAAGCAGCATTCTACTTCCCTGCATCACCCCTGAGTATGACATGGTCTTGCATCAAAGTATGCAAAGGCATATGAAAACCTGCTAGGAGAATCTGCACACTGCTGTAATATATTACTTATAAAAATTTTAATAAAAGTTTTCTATGAAACTTCATGTGAGATTTCAGAGAGTAATAGAAGGACAATAAACACAATCCCCTTCAAAAAAAATTATGCGACACAACTAGAAAATTAAATAAGTGTTCTGCAGAGAATCATCATTTCAAGACAAGAAAAATAAAGTCAGATTTGCCATTCCAATACAAGTCTCTTACAATGTGCAAGGTTAAGGATCTGAATTCATGGACCTCAGTGTTCAGTTGGAGGCTATATATATGAAATGTTGATAAAAATATGCTTCTCAAAGTTGAAAATTATAATAAAAACTGGTTGTCTAATTTGTTGTCACTTGTCTTGGAAAATTATTAGGGAAGAAGAAGACCAATAAACAGAAGCAACAACTCTGCTCAGTGACTGGCTTAGAGAAGACAAATGTTTTGGGGCAGATTATTTATATTGCTTATACCAAGCTACTAAAAGCTTCAGAAAGATTATCTTTTCAATGACAATGTAAACCCTATTCAACACCACACACCAGATTTAGCAGATAGACACGCAGTTGTTTTAAATCTGTACCGAATATGTTCTGTCATATATACATCCTTTAGTAAAAATAGTAATAAAAAACTCATTTCTACTTGAAAAACCTTCCAAGTTTTAGCTCCTACATAACATAATGCATATTTAGACTAGCATGTTATTCAGTAAAAGATGTCCAAACAAGATGATTTGATGTTGGAATAGTCATCTCAGAACAACCAGAGCAATGTAAGGTAAAATAATTGTCAAGTCAATCTCTAACTTACACTTTATTGCAGAAATAAATTGAACTCTGCTCTAGCTTTTTGACACGTAATTCTGATACTAATGGGTTCAAATCCATTTCTCTTCGCTCTCCTTCCCAACAGGAAGCTTTATGTAATACTGTGTCAGAAATCTACCAGTTACTGGCTAATGTTTCCCTTAAATAAAAAGTCTCTGCCTGTAATAGTATTAAGAGCTGCCATCAGTTTACAGTAATGAGCTACAGTTCATCATAGCAGTGCTACTATGAAAATTAGAAGCTTCCATGGAGCTTCTCAATTCACAAAAAAATTACCAGAGCCATCATGAGCAGTGGTGTAACAGCAGATACCTCTATCTAAGGTTTGCAGGCCAGATCCTGAACTGATGTAACGGTACTCAACCATTATAATTGTACATAGCTTATTATACTGTGTTATGTATAAAAAATATAGCAGTTCTATTTTGAGAGTCAATATCTAAACCCAGTGTCATTTTTCTTAATTTCTCAAAGCAAACAATTGGACACATTTTACAGAGTATTTCACAACCTCCCCAACAGAAAGATTAAAATATTTTTTGCTGGAGGAAACATAATGATTCAACTATATATACTGTAATATCTTTGGTCACCTATACAGTGCAGAAGAATCTTCCAGTTTCAATTAACAGTAAAAAAAAAAAGATTTGTAGCTACAAACCATGGCTTTTTAATTTTCTTTGCTCCCTTAATAAATTGAAAATGCATATCTTAATGCTTGATACCTCCAGAATTGCATAAATTAAGCATATACTTATAAGCAGTATACCAATAGAAAAAAATATTTATTTGAGATTAGGATAGGATTTTCTGGGGCATTTAGCATTGTAGGTACTTTGCTCCCTCTGAAACCAATGAGGGATATGCTATCTCATTTTACCATAAAACAGACAAATGCTATTTTCAGACACTAAAGGCAAAAAAACTTTTTGTACAGAACTAAATTTGATGGGCCATTGTACATCTGGTTTTTTCCTAGAAAATATCCTTATCTGCCTTTCAAAATTACTGGTACATATAGAGCATATCCAGGCTTTTTAAAGCTTCTCTAGGCAGAGATAGGAGGAGTATAGAAGAGGAAACTAGACTAAAATTCAATAACTTGGATAAACTGTATGAGTAAGGGGAAATATGAAGTTTATAAAAAACACAAATCAAGTGAGGAGATAAAAATTATTCACTATTTATCATAACACAAAAATTATATTCCATATTAACCAGCATATTTTTTAAAAAGTACTTTTTTATATACAAACTGCATAATCAAGCTGCAAAACTCAGTGCTCACTAAGTATGATCAGATTAGCCAAGGATGATACAATTCATAGAGTCCATCTATGCCTGCTAAAAACAACAGTCTGGAGGCAACTACTACAATGAACCCGGTGACTTCTGACAGCCGGTACCTAATTTAGACTGGTGGGAACTCACATTGTACCACTGTTCCACAGTGCAGCAACGTGCGGTGTCTGAGGAGTAACTCTCAGGCCAGCCTGCAGGGCACCAGGGGTTTCCCATAACCTGTGCAGCATGCAGAGGTCAGTTCTGCCTATATCATTGACACAGGAACTGAAAGTAAGGATTACTCTATACTTCCCTAGTTATTACCAGTATTTTTTTAAGCATCAGCTACTGGCCATTGTCCAGATTAGGATACCAGACTAGACAGCTCCTTCATCTGACCTGCTGTGTCGTCTCTTTACTTTTGCAGTAAAGCCAAAACCAAGACAATTCCAGAAGTGAGAAGATGGACTCAATTATAGTGGCTGTAGATGGGGAGAATGGGAAGAGCAGATGAGAATTTGAGATGCAGGGCAGTCACAGCAAGAATGACAGTGGATTGCTTTTTCACCATCTTTTCATTATCACACTAGTGCCCTTCAGGGTCACAGAGCAGTTCCAGTTCCATGTTCTGGAGCAACTGGCTATCTCCTGGAATAAACAGTATTGATATTATATGCTTTGAAGAAGATTAGCTTCCATCTTTCAGCGAGGCAGGCCAGTTCAGTCAAGAGTTACTCATGATTTCCTTGGGCAACACAAGGACAATACAGTTTGGACTTGCAAGCCCTGAGTTACATGTGGGTGTCCAAGAAACTTGCTGAAGCAATGTGCTGAACGCCGGGATTAAAAATGAGTTGCTCGTTGGTAAACACAAGAATTAATCCACACTGCTTAAGAAGGTGTCTCAAACGTGCAATCTTTTCAACAAGGCACAATAATCCTGCGTCTTTGTCGCACTTGATGTCTGATTCTGATGGAGGTTATAGGCACCCAAGATCAGTGAAAGTTTTACCATTCTTCACAGCTCCTTTGCTCCATCTAACAGCTTCCACAGAAGCAAAGTGTAAGGCTCTTGTTGACTATATTGTTGCAACAATAACTTTCAGGAATTTGTTTATCCTCTCAATATTAAATTTCCTATTTTATATTTCTCATTTTCACCATCAAAATTCAAGTTTTCTCTACTTTTTCTTTCACTTATTGTAAGGTATCGGTAAAGACATGTAAAGTCACTCTGTGTATAATGACCCAATACTGGGCTCATCTTGGGTTCATATGTTAAAATCACAGGCAGCATACAACAATAATGAAGGAAATGCATTAGAAGATCTAATGTAGTTCCACCACCAACAGGTAATAGCAGAACAGGCGGTCACTGGAGCAATATGCTTAATGCACTCAACCACTATCAGCAGACAGAATACTGGCTTCTTCACTGCTCTTTCCCAACTAATTACCTCTTACAGAATATCACTACTATTTCACTCTCAGACTTTCTTGGTGGCAAGAAAAAACACAACTTTTTACAATTTTTCAACACTAGCTTCTCTTTTTCTGCCCTGTCTTTTAAAGAGCAAATGGTTTCCCTCTGGGGAAAATGGTTCCCAGTAACATGATTAACCTATATATTTCAGCTTGTTTTTATCTTCAGGTTCCAACAATTTGTGCACAGTGTCTCAACCTGCCATGGCTCAAATACAGAATATTCTGCATAAGGTGAAAAAAAAAAAAAATCTAAAAGCAGCAAATACTTAAAACATTTTGTCTTCATCTATTCAATGTAAGTCACTTTTCTTTTACTTTAGTTCTATGCTTCTGCATTCTGATGTAAAGACTTTTCAGTAATAAAAGCAAAATGAAATCAAATTTGCATGGAAGACAATTAACACTGGAACTAAAAAAGGGGTATTTAATCACAAATTAAAAAGTTTTTAAATTGAAAGAAAAGTAAGCATGTCACATCACTGACATCAAGAGCATCAGAGTGCTGATTTTGTTTATGGAGTTTATAATGTATTTCTGACATTTTGAGTGACAGATGCTACCATAATGGGAAATTAAACACACCTGGCCATTAGTTTCCTGTAAACAAAAGTCAATGTTAAATCTGAAACATACAGTATGTGTGCAATAATTATGAAACTCTGACATCTATAATGTTCTTAGAGACACCTGGAACAGAAAAAGTTTACGAATTTAACACTGTCTTGCCAAGAGAGACTATTTCATGAGGACAGAAGTTGTTTTCCTAACACTGAATATTTTCTATGTTTACTAACTTATCCGTATTCATTACTTTCTAAAGGATGATACGAGTCATGACAGCTTTGGATAATTTCATGGAGATGCACACTATACTGCGCTTACCAAAGCTTCACATGCACCCTCAATCTATTCCAAGCACAACTGAATTATTGATCCAAAATAAAATTATATGTACTTGAAAGGATTCCAACTTGGAAGAATCATCATTTATAAATCTAATTTTATACATGACCAATATAGGCACAAGTTTCCAAAATGGCAAAATTATTTTTCTTCAAAATTGCACTATGTTCAATTGATTTTTTTTTAATGTTGATATGAACATACAATCTATTTTAAATGTCATCACTTTGTTTCTTATTTAATTAACATTTCATGTGGCTTCCTCAGTAAATAAATAATTACTTCAATCACTATACATATCATCTTACTCTATGTACTTTTGACTTACAATAAAATTGTATCACTTTCCAATGCAGATATCGGTGAAACTAGTTTTAATAAGTTCAAAGGTTCTTTTGAAATAATCCATTATGGTTTTTAATACACATTTCAGATAATTCAAGCCCTTCCCTTATAAAAAGTAATGGATCCATACTACCACATGCTATGGTACCATAAGATCTTACCAAATTTGCATTGTGAATCTGGCCCCACCATTCTTCCTTCCATTTTTTTTTCAGGTTGAATGGCATGTGCTATATTAAAAAATAGTCTACTTACCTTGTAATAACAGCAATTACTTGAAAGATATTGTCCAAATGCACTCTACTCAGCCTCTTATGTTTTCATTGCAGACAAATATCTATGTATGTAGATATGTGTCTCTATGTATGTACGTATGTGTCTATAAAATACACACATACACTCAAATATAGCTTTAAGGTACTTGGCCAGTGCAGTATATGCAGTGCAACATTGTAGTATACAGTGATGCAGTCAAACTAAACAAAAGCGAACAGAAAGTCCATATTTTTGCTGTTTCTAGATTCTAAAATATACATCCCAAAGGACACAAATATATAACTCTCATTTTGCCTCAACTGTTGTTATATTTGCTAGTAATTACTAGAGATTTTTCAGAGAAAGCATCCTCTAATTCAGATTAAGTATATTTACCTGCATAAGAAACTGATTTTTCCTGATGAAAATATTTCAGAAGAGCTTTGCTTCCTTTTTAATCTTGCTTAGAAAGAGAATTATAGCTTCAACAAGTCTGCAGTATATGCCTTTTTCCAAGGCAAAATAAAACAGTGAATGATAATGACTGATAAACCCAGCAGCCTTAGATGAATGTCAAAATTTAAATCTTGACCAAGTTCACCCACAGGAACTGAAACCTAGTATTTGGTAGCTAAGAACAAAGGGAAAACATCACTCACATATTAAATAAATAAGAAGTTGATACTGATCTAACTAAGCCAATAGTAAAATTACAGTAAGCAGTGAATTGAAAGTTATCAAAATGGCAATGTTGGAAAGCTGGAAGTATGGGATGATAAAACACATTCAACCTGTTATGGCTTTGAGAGAGTGGCCCAAGTGCTTTCAAGACACAGATGCAAATTGAGATGTCACTATTGACTGAAGGAGCTCGATTTCAAACACATGAGCTGGCAAAAAGAACACGCACAAATATGGATTTGAAGAATGAGGAGCTGGGAGCCTTCATCACTGAGAGTTAACAAACAAATTAAAATTAATTTCATTTTACTCAACCAAATAGATGGAAAGCAGCATGAAGACAAAGCCTGCTAATTCAAACTAAGTCAGCTTGACACTTAGGTTAGACTTTGACATCTGTAGAATAGGACCAGATTTCCTGGAAAATTGTCATTTAATATCTCCACTCCAGTTGCCATACATAAAGTCATAGCAGAGGTAAAACTGAAGAGTATCCACAGTGTTTCTCAGAGATACCAGATACTCAAAATATCACTGAGGAACATGAACTTAAACAAATACTGGAAAATAGATGCCTTTTTGGGAACTGCTAAATAAATGAATAATTTTTATTTGGGGAAGTAGAAAGACTAGGGAAGAAAGAGAAAAACAAAATTCAGGCTCAGAATGATACTGTTCTGATACAGGGGTGCGTACAGAAAATTATCCACAAAATCTCTATGTTTCTGGGCTTAAATGTATTTTCATACCACCTATGCTAAAAAAAAATGCATTCATCTCAGATTGTTTAGAAGTACTAATTCATGAGACTACTGCAAAACAAAAAGGAATCAATCACAGAGTTTTGCCTAATCCGTAGTCACCTGATACTTGTTTTACAACTGCTCCTGTCTTTTGACAGATAAAGTCAGTTAGAAAGAAGCTTCAAGAACTCAAATGCTCAAATCTCAAAGTTTCTAGTCCTAAGACACATTTTCTTTTTAGTATTGGACATTCTTACTAATGCCAAAAAAAGACCTTTAAATGACCTACCCATAAAACTTTGCATGAAATTTAAATATAAATATTTTATTTTCTTTGGTAGTAGACTGACCCAGCAGCAGAGAGAAATTTAAAAGTCACCCATTCTGGTATGTTATTACATTCATATTACCCTATGTTTATTTGCACGAATTTTTTCTTTTATGTCCACATCCATGTTTTACATTACTGGCAGTAATGGTAATAGATATAAATTTCTGCCACAAAGTTTTCATATAAGATTTAATTTTAATTTAATTGTTTACTATTTAATAAGCACATAAAAAGAGAGGCAAGCAATTAGGCAAGTATGTATATTTTCTATAAATAGCAATTTTTTTGTACAATAAACACTATAGTATGCTAGATATTAATCTTCTTTTAAAAGCAAACAAAAATCCTTCTTCAAACCCAAATTTATAAGAGCAATATAAATTTAAAGCTTATCTTTTCAGACCTTGTCTTATGCTTTAAAGATTCTCATTTGGAACCAAACAATATCACACCATTCTTAATCTGAGTCACAGTTAGATTGTGCTGTGTTACACTGCAATGGTTGTATGGACTACAAAAATCAGTCCAACATAAACCTTCTTAGTAATCAAGTTCTTATACACATTATGTTCAGGTATATCAGTGAAACAGTCTAAGATGATGGCTTTGTTCAGATTGTTTATTAGTTCTATATGCCTATTTGTTACAAACTTCCAAATCTCAAATTTCTAAATTTTAATTCATGAAATGTGCTTGGATAGGCTCTGCACAGGTATCAAGTAACCTTTACCTTTAACCTCTTAAAATCAGTTTGATTTTCAAGAAAAGTATCAGAACTGAGGAAACAAAATAAATTTATATGACAAAACAAAACTGGTACACAAAAAAGATTAGGTTTTGTCTACCTGTGTAAAGGCCAAATAAAATACCAAAATACAGGAAGAGGTAAAGGTATGTTTCTAGCACACTAAAAATTAACATAAGAGCAGCACATTGGGGCTCCCTAAACAGGCAAAATTCAAATAATCTAGTGATGTTCCTTGTAAATTGTTATGAACAGCTAGTTAGTGAGATCACAGGAGCTGACCAGAAGAGGATTAATAAATTATTAATGGAAAATTTGAAAATTACTTATGCCTAATTTAGTAAGAAGGTATATGTAATGAAACACACCAAAGAAAATACGTATTTCAGATTGGTTAGGAAATGTTACAGGTTAAAATATGCTTTATAGAAGTCTTCAGAATTTCAGAACTGTACTCCTTCCTGAAAACATATGCACTTTTATACATGCATTTTCCAGAGCTAGGTGAATGCAATATAACCTCTAATGCACAGTAAAGAAAGTATCTGTCTTCTAAAATGAGAACTCAAAACACTATAAGACCTTCTAATGCATCCTGATACCAGCAACTTAAATCACCAAATGACAGTACAGTGAAGAACGTCTGCTTAAGAAGAAGAAAGTAAAAGGGTAGCCTGTTTCCAACTTTAGACTGCTTTTGATGTCATCCTTACTCCATCTTACTTTGGAGGCAAATTCTGCTGGAATTAACTGCACATGATGAGTTCTTAGGCCAGAAAAAGTGGTTGAGTACCTCAAATCATGCCTGTTTTTCTTTTCTTCCCCCCTGCTTCTCCAAAATGTATCAACCGGTATAATAAAAGACATTACCTCTCCCTATACACATATTATTCATATCTTTAAACAATCACAGCTGTAACAGCACAAAGAAGGAGCCCTCCGCTAAGGACTACTGGGGTGTTTTAGGCCAGTAATAAGAGGCCAGAACGAACTATAAAATCCAAACACAATAATAAATAGTTCCTGAAAATCTAATCAGTTAAAGACAACAGAGATTTTACAGCCTTTTTTATTTTACAAAACCGTGTAGGACAAAAAAGAGAGAACTCTATAATGAGAGCTCCATGTTTTCATCATAATGTCTGGCTATGATATTATCTGTCTCACCTTGACATCCTGTTTAAACTTCTGAAGAAGGTGGCTATCCTTTTTCCTGATCCGTTACATATACATAACAAAAAATCCCAAAAATCTTGACTCAAAATTCTAGCCTCAGTCCAGCTGCAACTGAAGTAACAGAAGAATGCCTTTGAAGTAAATAACATTTGGTTCTTTGATTTTAACCTCAATCTGGATTGATTTATTAACTATAAGTAATGGTCAAATCCTAGCTGCCAAACATCCATTCTTCTCCTCTATCATCCTTGGTATATTTTGTCAGTACCTGTATGATGAAGGACTCCCAGTGTGATTATCAACACTTACAGAACAAAAATTAGCACTATTAGGAAACCCCTTCTATTGGAAATTCTTTTTTTAATCTCAGTGAAAATACCATTTCTGATCATGATTCATCAGACAGCAGAGCTGTTCAGGGTACATACACATACAGAATATACCATGCAGCCTAGATGTGCATTACTTATTGGTATAATATGGTTGCTGTTTGTTAGTGTAATTAAAATCCTCACAGATATTTTTAATCCTTTCATCACTTTGTTGTATTCAATTCTTATCTCATCTCAAATT
The DNA here is from genome assembly GCF_000687285.1 of Phaethon lepturus. Lineage (NCBI taxonomy): Eukaryota > Metazoa > Chordata > Aves > Phaethontiformes > Phaethontidae > Phaethon > Phaethon lepturus. The sequence continues at coordinate 98,630 of NW_010547066.1, forward strand.
CCTCAAAAGTAAATTTTCCAGGACAGAGATCAGCTTTTTCTAGTGTGGCTACAGTATCTGGAACAGTGAGTGTCAACTCCTTGAGCTGAATTTCTGGCTATGGCCCCAAGAGAAATAATCACTCTTTTCACCTGTAAAATCCTCCAATATTGGTATACTAGCATATTTTTACAACTTATCACACATACACACATTTCTTTGTTTTGTCCAAAATCTCAAATGAATCACTGTTGCTACTAACACCTCTAAAGACATTCTAGCTCAGAAGTAATCATGCACCTGAAGCACTGTCTATTTAAAATACTTGAAATGCAATTTGGAGATGACATTTGTTCATCCAATTTCCGGTTCCACAGAGAAGGAATTTAGCAAAATTGTAGACAGTGTTGTAAGGGCCATGGTTGAAGTTAATAGGAAACAAATCCTGCCCAATAAAGAGCATTATCCAGAAATAGACAGCAGCCTGTGACCCGTATATAACTAGAGAAACTGGAGGCTTTGCCCATGAGACAATGTGTTCCACAGCAAATCCGATTTCCTTCATTCTCCCTTTCATGGTTATTGTAGGCGTAATCATTGCCTGATTACGGTTCTTACACATAACACAGCAGTTTCTTTTTGTTTTTTCCAGTATTGGTGTTAATTGAATTAACTGAACAAATGACAAAAAAATCCACAGCTCAGACCTTATCAAGCCAACTGACTTGCAAGTCAGAAGCCATATAAGGAGACCAAAAGACCAAATTTTACTTCTCACAAGTCTCTCACATGATGGTTCTTTTTTCTCATCAATATAAGCCATTACCTATTTATTTTTATCTTTTTCCTTGCTAAAAAAAAGCATAAAATAAAACTGACAACATAAAATGTCTGATGTAGAAGTCCAAGTCATAAGGAGGAAGTTAATTTACCAACTTCCAAGTAAAAAAAAATTCTACTGGTTCTACCGTAACATAAGGAAGTGAACATCAAAAATCAAGTTTATCATAAAATTCTGAAAATAATTCTGAAAAGATTAGGGCTCTCACTGCTATGCTACAGAACTTAGGTCTATTACCTGTCCTTGTTACTAAAGCACAACAGCAACCTAAGACATGAATAACAGGAGGAAGAAAGGAAACATTCTGAAAAAGATTTATGTATGATAATGAACAACAAATTAGGCATAGTTTCCATAGTGATACAGCAACAAAAAGGCTGCTGCAATTTTCATCTGTCTGTACTGAGACAGTAGCAGAGCAAAGAGACTAGAGTCCCTTCTCTGTAAGTTGTGATGTTAGTGTACCCAGAATTGTCCATTAAATTTTAGCTACACACTATACAGAAAATACTGAAAGAACTGCAAGAGAAATAATAATGATAAAAACAAGAGGTTCGGCAAGAAGCAAAACTACTAAGTGCTATGGATTTGGATTCCATGGTTGGATTCTGTGGTATCTTAAAAATGTAAATTCCAATAACTACTTTCTCCTATGCATCTCTCCTCTGTGGATTCGCCGATGTTTAATAAGAAATTACCTCATACTATAGCCTTTCTGCCAGTGGGAACACAGATGGGTCTCTTACCCATCTGGCAGCCTGCTTTCCTGGAACTTACAGGAATTCCTGTCCAGTGGTGTTGAAACTGGCCAAGAGTTAAGAAGCTATTGAGGGAAAAAGGAGAGGAGAAAGATCAGCAGCCACACAAAAACCCAGGCTAGCAAGTAGACAGCGTGATCATATAAGCTTTGTTTCCCTGGGAAACTAGACTAATTACCAAGAGGCTGGAAAGATTCACTTATGATGAAAGCCCAAAGGCCCCAAAGCAGAAAAATACTTAAATACTTAAAGGTAAAGTGCTTTATTGGATACAGGGCTGAAAGAACCAAACATGATAGCTAGGTTGAGACACAAATGATGAGGAATGTTATAATTTACAGAAATATAAATGTTAGCCAAGGATGATGATGATTTATTTGTACCAAGAGGAGCTATTACTAAGCAGACTTGCAACTGGGAATCACGGGATTAAATAAAGGAAAGCTTTAGGCTAAGAATCAAGCAAAACTGCGAGATGAGTCTATAGTTTTGAGACATAGGAAGTGGAAGCCCCATGCCTTAAGAAAATTAAAACTGGAATGCAAAAAAACTATTCTCTATAGAACAATAATGCATGGATGGTGAGATTGGCAGGAATGTCTAATAGAACTTTCTTTTAATTTTTCACTGGATTAATAACCAAAATACTGCACTAAACATTTTGTAAAAACTGCACTACTATCCAATAGTAGAACTTAAACATAAATCAGAAATACATACAGCACAATTATGTGTTTCTAGTATTTGTATGGCTGTTGTTTTTACTCTGTGTCTTTTTCATTAATTTTTTTATCCATTTTTCCACTGTTGGGTGTCAATGATTGGTTTGATACAACAGGAGGAAAACAGAATGGATGATATCTAATTCAGGTAATGAAAGGAGGTTTCTTGTTTTCTCGTGTTACTATTGAAATTCATTTCTTTGTGAAGGCTTCAGTGTGAAATGTCAAGCAAAACTGGAGATATTCTTGGAGTGAGAAGAAAATTTTCAACATATTTTCAAATCTAAGTAAAGAAAGTTGTTTAAGAATTTGAAGTTGAAGGAAGAGAAACAATGAGAAGCATATGTAATATAGGCAACATGTAAAACTAATAAAAGTAGCTACTCCTTTTGAGTCCTCACCTAAATGGCTGAAACCAGACCTAGGATATATAAATCACAGAATCACAGAATCA
>NW_010547067.1:0-3608 GCF_000687285.1 Phaethon lepturus
TATATATATATATAAAAAAATCTTCCAAGAACAAACAGACATCTCATCCTCCTGTGCTTTTGTTCCAGGCTATGCTCAGACAGGTTGGTTCACTGGCTATCCATTTTGCCATGTGCTTTCAAGTTTATTCTTTTATTCACTCCCACATTTTAGCCCCTTGCATTTCAGAAGAGGAACAGCTGCACAGATGCTCTATAAATAAACTACATAATTTATTGGAAGAGGTTTTTTGTTTATTTTTTTAAGCTACCACATATTCCCAGTTTTATCCTTTCCTGTGCTCTCTACAATACTGAGTCAAGTTCAACTGCAGCTTGGGTTTGTCTACACAATGTGCTCAACCTTACAAACAACTGCAACTTTTTAGACATTAATAACGAACTGTATGTACTGATTTTATATTCATTGTAACTATTTTCTAACTATGTTAGGTCCTAAGTTGACTGAACTATCAGAAATAAATTTGAAAACTGGTCCACCCAACGGATATACATCAGTAACATGTAGGAACCCCAACATACAGCTAATTTCTAATTCTGTGTGTATTTTTTAACAAATCAGTGCATTTTCAGGTAGACAGGTCTCTCATCTTGTTACCAAAAAGAAAATCTGTTTTGTCTGCTCAGAGGACAGACAGACCTTTCTGACTAAAATCACTAATCTCATCTGTGTGTGCAGGAAGTGTGACAAATGCCTAGAGTAGCCTATCACACGTATGCAACCACCAAGTCATAAAGGGAGTAAGATATTAACCTCCATAAACAAACTAGTATTCTATTTCTCAGCACAGCGGAAGTATACATTTAATAAGATAAGGATATGAAACACATGCTACTGATGAGATAAGGAGCCTGCAGAAACAGTACAGACATAAATATGTCTTATGTTATCCAAATGAAAGTAAACGCCGTATTTTGGGAAATAGATTTAGAAGAAATTTTGTCTGTGATATTTACAGATAGACTGTGAAACTATGTGCCAAGTCTCTGTTAATGCTATTTTTTCAGGCTACAATTTTCAACTGTAGAAATTAAATCTAGGTGCAGCTGAAGTTAACCAGAGGTTATTTGGGAACTTCAACAAGACCAGAATTTCACAGTTATTTCAAGCACAGTCCTTACTTAGACACTTAACGCTCCATGGGAAGCCTGAAGTCAATGAAGTTCTTGGAATATTCAACACTCAGGAGTTATTATTTAGACACTTGCATTTAGTTTTCTTCTTAGCTCTAGCTCCAGAGTCTGTACCTTATGTATGAGCAGTTTGCCGAGGTTTTCAACATTAGCCTGCTCTGACTGCCCAGACAGGCCTTGCTTGCCTTCTCTCTGTGGCCCAGCTGGATGAGCTGAACCTTGGATTGAGATTTTTCATACAAGATTACTATTACAGGTTTTAAGTCCTCTTTTTGCAAAATTTTCTACAAATGTTTCTGAAAGCAAACAACTCTGCAAGGATGACTAAAGCAAGTGAATGGTGCAGCGTGCAGATTCGAAACGAGCTAATTAAAAATGAACACGCACAAAATAGTTTGTGGTATTTAAACAGCTGCTTATGAAACCCAGTACAAGAACTTCACAAGTAACGATATATATCATCATTCTGCAAGTGACAGTCTTCTACAACACAAGCCATGCACAGATATCAGGAGGAGCACTCAATACAGGAACGGTCTCCATCGTGCCTCCTGCTAGCACTAGTTTTTATCATGCTTTCACCATGTCTGGCAAACAACCTATTTGATGCAAACAGAGGCAGAGCCAAAATACTGACTTAGTGTTTCATATACAGCTGCTTTCATGAGAAAATGAAAACTGTTACAAGATATTATGGACAACCCCTGGTTTGGGGCCAATTGTCTTGAACCAGTGGTTTGAACATCTCTCTGCCACCTGGGAGAATCAGCTTCCAATGCAGGTTTGGGCCAGTGAAGTCTGGCAGTGCTGGAAGTGATAGTCTCTGCCTTATGCTAAATCAATTTAGAGCAGCATCGGAGTCTTAAGGGAAATGGTCAGCCTCAACAGCTGGCACATGGTGAGGCAGAAGGCAGTTTAATAGGGAAAATGACAACCCATAAGGAAAAGCAACCCCAGCTCACACTACTCATGATCTCAAAATACTGCTTTGGCACGCAGAAAGCTCTTACCTCCCTTGAGAAGTTATGGGTTGGCTAAATAAAAGAACCTTGTCCCCACACATGCACAGAGAAGGAGCTAGAAATTTTCTCAAAATCATTTCTCTAAGAGACAAAAGTAAATTTCTTAACAGCCAGCAATAGAGGAAAACAGTTCTATGATTTATTGGCCTTGAGACTCTAAAAAGAATTCTTTGGCCTTTTTCCATTAAGATTTTGCAACCTATGTTATAGCCAGTGGGAAATTGTTTAATTCCCAAACCATGCCCTCAGTCATAAAATCTGTGAAGATGATTCATTATTATTTATGTGGTGCCATGGGCATGCAGGGCATTTTACAGACAAATAAAAAGTACAGCATCTGCCTTTAGAAGCTTAGGTGAAATCCAACTGTTCATGTATATGGGAAGCAGTGTTCAACTGGTCCTAGAGCAAACATTCCTCATCACTCAATGAATTAAGTAATTAAGTAATGATACTCACCTGGGATACTGGAAAGATTTAGACAGGAGGATATTTAGGAGATGTGTCATTACTGTCTAAAAATTTGTGACATTATTTCATTAAAACTGCAAGGCTTTTCAAGTCACATGTTATTTTGTAATGGCTTTATGATTAAAATGTACTTAGTCTTGTATTATGAATTTCTGATAATATGTACGATAGCATGCGACAGTGTCGCTATGAAATCAGACCATATATCTTGCACTGCCTAGCAATTTTTTGTCTGTGTGCACTGCACCGGGTAGGAGCTCACAGGTTCTATCATACGACTCTAAACATGCAACACAAATTATTGAAAGAAAATAATTCATGTGATTATTGCCCAAAAAAAGTGTACCAGGTCTCCACATCAACTTCCTGAAGTATACAAAATCCACCCTTGTTCTGGTCCAGAGCAGTTATAGCTCTTGGTAAGAAAGAGAGTTTGGGATCATTCACCTAGAAGGCAAAACTTTAGCACAGCAGAGATTGTGAAAACAGCAATTACTGTCAATAAGTGTAGGCAAGAATTGTTAGCTGGACCGAGACATTCTCATTCATATTTGCATACAAGATTAGCACACACCTTCATCTACAACCTTTGCACCAGCAATGAGGGTATACATGACTTACTGGCTGAACAACCAGGGTATCATAACAGATATCTACACACCATACACTTGTTATGAGAGTCAGATATAATGTGTTTCCAGGAATTCTCATGTTGACATTGCTAAACCACTCACACCCTCTCCTATTTCCTTATTAGTATATACAATAAGGTCTGTGCGCCTGCCTTTGTGGATAGCTGACACAAAATAAACAAATATTTGTACCACCTCTACAATGAAGAAATGTCATTATTGCACATACAAATAAGGTACATGTGAACAGAAATGGTCAATTAAACATCACTGTTACATTGCATACACATGCAGACATGTCCTGGCCCTGTAACACCAGCCCTAGAACACCGGTACCTACAGCATTCCTG
>NW_010547067.1:3639-58349 GCF_000687285.1 Phaethon lepturus
GAAAACACCAGCAACACCCTCCTCTGAAAACAAGGGAGCTTGTTTTACAACTCACAGTTTGTAAATGAGAATATCAACTTTTTTTATTCACACTGTTGAGGGTCACAAACCTCCTTAAAATGGAGTAATTTTGTCTTTTATTGCTGTATTTAACACACAAAAGAAAACCTGTATGGGGGAGGGAAGACAGGAGGGAAGTATCTCCCACCGGTGTTGAAAACTCTTCCCCACTGACGTCTTTTAATTTTCAGGAGGTGACTATCTAGCTGAAATCCACTATAAAACAACAAAAAAAACCCCTCCCTATAAGTATAAAATTAAACTGAAGAAGCCCCCAAACTCTTAATGCACTCTCACATGTCAGGGCTCTCCCTGGCCAGGTGCATGACAGTCCTGTACTCTAACCCTATTTTTTATGTTCTGCATTTCTTTCATGTCAGTGGATATGCAATAGGTAGTGTAAACCTCTGCAATCAACATCAACAGAAGTGAAAGAATTATCTGTAAAATGACTTACGGAGTAGCCTCTTCCTGAAAGCGATTGAGCAGAACTCTGTGGGAGGAAACAATATGCCACAGTAAGTAATGCAAGAGATTCTGTGTAATGTAAGATAAGAATCATTTTGCGATTCCCTCCCCCAGCCCAATATTCCTTAGGGGAAAACTTCACAACCAGGGCGCCTTGAATGATCTTCTGACATTCTGCGTGCTGCCACAGGAGTAACAGCAAAAGAGCATTTCCAGGTGAGGGCTGCGGGGCTCTTTCAGACAACAGTTTCATAAGCCAGAACAGGGCTTCAACAGCACCTTCCAACTAAGGTAAAAGCTCTCAGCCTGGGATACGTCTTCACAGCAGCAAAGTGCACATTTTGAACTGTCCTTCTTCAGTATGTAATGGCAGCTGTGAAGGAACAGCACGCCTGTGTGAGGATGCTTTCCTGAATCAGGGCTGCACATTTTGCCTCATCGACTCCAGCTTTCAATCATGTAACCATATAACCCACTTTCCATTCCCCTCTAGGAATTCGTGAGCCTCCAGCCTTCACTGCTGCACTACTACCATATGACAACTCTATCTGAAACAACAATAGCAGCAAAGCACTAATTTATCATCTCTCAGAGCTTTAATAAGTATTCTGTCCCTTTTGAGTAAGTTAAATTACATTGTTTATTCCTGCTCTTCATTTCAGCTCCGCCTGCTTCTTTCTCTACCACATGCTCACCTGCCAAATCATTTGGTTCTTTTCCTTTTCATTACACCAACTCCACTCACTTGGATCCCTTTCCCCTCTCTACGACCCAAGACTGTCGAGCTGCTGTTTTTTGCTGGCAGTGACTTTCTCAAAGCAGCTAAATGAATTCCACCTCTATCTCCAGCTGCTGCTACACGCCTTCTTTTCAGAAATTAAAAAGAAACAGGAACAGTGCTGGCATATGACACCACATGACCCAGCAAGTACTCTGCAGGCCAATTTCCAAGTGTGATTTATAATCATACTGCCCTCACTACGTGATTTTATTAAACAAGATTCAGGAAGTCCTAGCAGTCCCGTTTCCAAGACTGATGTTCTAGTGGGTACCAAAGCCTGAACAGAAATACCAAATTGTTGCAGGCTGATCTTGAGGATTGTTTGTCTTTTTACAGCAGCACCAGAAGTTACCGTGTTACTAAATCACCACAACAGCACAATACCCCCAAAGAGATTGATGCAAACCGATTGCAGGCTATTGCAAATACTTGTAATTTTCCACCAGCAAGATAATAGTTCCTCTGTACTACCAGTTTGCACACCTTTTGATCAGAAGATACCTAGATAGACACAGAAACCTTTCCAGACTCCTGCACTCAATGGAAGACTGGATTCTCTTGTCACTCTGCCTGTGCACGCTCTGTGCCACTGTCTTGCAATTGCCCAGAGAAGCAATTTGCCAGCCAAGTGCCTGCTAAGGAAAGTTTCCAAAGGGAAAAAGAGACAACAGCAAAGCCCTACAAATAAGTGAGTGTGCTGCTGGAGGAAGGAGGGCTCCCCATTACTCCTCTCGCCAGTTGGCACAGGAACCAGGGTGCCAGATGGAAGGAAAGCTGTGGCACAGCTCTTCCCAGGTCTCACACACAGGTCTGCAGCCAATGTGTGAGTGGGTGCCAGTCCCCATCACTGGCATGCGACGCCTGCACCTCTGTCCTGCTGTAGCTCAGGAGACCTCTGTTCTGCAGGGAGAGGACAGCTTTCACAGGCGAGTCTGAGAAAGCAGTAACAAACCGCTAAAAGCGTTCAACTTTCTGCCTTTTGCATATTGCACATTAACTTGGCCTCTGCCTTCAAGCTCTATAAAAGGGTAGAAAGCTACTTATAAACCTCGTTAATGTAAACTGCCTAGAACAAGCTACAAACTGCTGAAATGAAGGGCAGTAGCATTTATCTCTTTTTTTGAGGAAACTAAGACAAAACTGTCCCTCCCTCTAAATGCTTTTTAAAAACCCCCAAAAACCTCATGGAATTCAGCCTTGTATAGAAAAAAGGTTAATAATGATATCCTGCTATCTACATAAGTATGTTGAACAGCTGAACACAATTCTCTCTTCTGACACTTTGGATAGCTTGATCAGTCAGTTCGCCTAAAGTACGCATAGAAATGAGGAGAGGGCAAATAACCTGCTTGGAGAGGTGGGAGGAGGAAAGGAGAAGGGGTGGCAGTCCTCACTCTCACCCCCACCCCATCAACTCAGATTTAACAAAGATTGACAAGGTCTAACAAATTGGAAATAATAACCAAAAACAGAAACAAGACGTTTCAATAGAAGCTTCTCTCTAGGGAAACAGCCTCTCAGAGCATTTTCACTTACCAGTTATTTTCAATCTTTGAGCCTTGTGCACACCCAAAATATTTTCCCAGGATGGAGCAGACCCTTGGACAACAAACTCAAACGCACTAACAACAGACCTGCTTTTCTTAGATAACTTTCAAGCATCCCAAGCTGTCCAAGAACCCCAGGAATCTGCAGACCACTGATTTAAAACCACTGAGTAGAAAACAATAAAAACAGTTGCTGAATAAAGTGTTACATCAGAAATAATTAAAACTGAATGGCAATTTACGATGTCATTTTTCACATCTAAGAACTTCTTCCTCCGTTACAAGTTTTAACATTAAATTTCCTGGAAATCGGGAGGGTGGGGGAGGAGGGGATTCCTCCCCCCAATTTTTATTGCATGTATAAAGTTAGTAACTGGTGAATACTTTGGATTCAACTCGTAAAATCCTTTCCAACAATTAGGTTTATGCATAGCCATGTCCCACACTCTCCAGAGCTGCTTGCAGGCATTTTTCTGCACATCTAACAAACCACTATTGCTTTCTTGGTTAGCGGGGAACACTACAGGCTCTTTAGGAGGATCCATACCAACTGCCACATGTAGAAACTTTGAAAGCCCCAGCTAGTATCAGCTACGAGTGCCAGAGCAGAACAGTTTGCGTGCAACTGTGACGGATATCCCTACAGAAAAAAATCTTTGGGGGTCGATTTAAACATAGCTCAATCCATATGTCTCTGTATCAAGATCAAATAATGAAAAAAGTAATCAATCGTGGCTGCAAATATAAGAAATCTTACTGGAAGTTTAACTTGGCATCTACCCAAAGTTGAAGAAACCTCCTTTAACTATGAATGAGTGCTTGTCTGGCCAGAGCAGTTATTGGGGCAAATCTGCAGCTGGAATGACCTACAGAGGCTCTCACCTACAGGACAGGAGCACTTACATGGAGGGCTGTCATAAAATTCTTATTCTCAAAATAGTCTATTTGCTATTTTGGTCCATTTTCTCCTTATCTGAAGGTACATCAAGCAGCAGAGTATGACGGTCACAACAGTACCCAGCTAGCCACATTCATGTTAGTGCTGCACCGACCAGCACAGCACCTGCCTGGTAGCTTGGTTCACCTGAGACCAAAACCCAAACCAGCTCTTACTGCTTCAATCCAAGCCCCCAAGCAGGCTCAGTTCTGGCCTTCAGACACCATCTGATGAATGCAGGGCAGGCAGGAAAGATGCAGCCAAACACACAATTCAAAGACAGAGGATCGTGACCCCACCTGGCCAACTCTCTGCAGCCAGACGCAGGAACAGCTGCCACATCATGCCATTCCAGAAGCCTTCACAGCTGCAAAACCCAACACTGCAGAAAAAGTGGGAGACGGGGAGAGTGATGTGCCTGCACAGCCAAGCAGGCACGGGCCAGCGGGCATGATCCGCCAGCCCTCTGTTGAAGCCGCGGCGGCAGACGCATCCATGGCGAGCGTGCAGACGCTGCTCCCGTTGTCTGCAGCTGCCATGTGAAGCAATCCCGAGCAGGCTCTGGGGGAGGGCAGAGGCCCTCTCTGTCTGGCTTGAGCACTGGCTTTTGTGCTTCTCATGCCTCTTTCAGCACCGTCTGGAATACCATGGGTTTCTAAGGGAGACTGTTACTAGTTAGGGGCAAAATGAGTGTGGTCTGTGCATTTTATGATGCATAAGTGGAACTACAGTGCTAGATGGCATTTGTGCATAAAGATAAATGGCTTATAATATTTTGCAGATGATGTGCTCTTTTACAACTAGAGATTTTTGGTTCCTTTTAAGCCCAAGGTTAAAAACAAAACCAGACAGCACAGACAAGACATTTCAGTTATGTCACAGAGTGAATTATTTTTACCCTGGGATAGCTCTCGTGTTAATTACACTGGATATAAAAAAAAACCCCGCACCTTTCTGGCAGCAAAGACAAGATCTTACTGTTGAAAGACTCTACTATCCCCCCACCAATGTCCTTGAGAGTTTGAGTTACACTGCAATCTGCAATCGTATTTAAAAGATTTCTTCCTTTATTCCTGATAAACACCATGATTGCAATTTAGAAAAGAAAATTATGACAAAATCTCACCAATAACCTTCAGCAGGTTTTCCAAGATCATTTATTAAATGGGCAGAAAAGTTATTTTCCTTCTATAAACGAATGCATGGCCTTCCACTGTTCTCATGATGTAAAAGAAATAAAGACACTCTCTGTTCAACTTCAGTAAAAAGCCACTGGGTTATTTATTAAACTAGAAAGACAGTAGGAAGGGCTTTAAAATCCAGTAATAATCAAGGTAACAGGACACCACAAGCCAATTCCCCACTCTCAATGGGTCAGGCAGGATTCAGCTTGGATCTTTTGTATTCTTGATATATGAACTAACTATATAAGGGTATTAGATAAAAGCAGGTGATGGCAGCATGACCACAAAATTAGCTCTTGGTTTTGGTATTCAGTTCCCTTCTCTTTGGCTAAAAGACCTAAATTAACATATTTCAGAATGTCAAGAGTTCATTCCAGCTTTTCTGAAATGTGTCACTTTTGCTGGCTGAAACTAAAAGTGTATTGGGTACCTCTGAGTCAGCTGTTGAAACAGCCATTTTGGGCAAATAGCTATTGCTATGTGGGCAGAGGACAGTCCCCAAAAGAGCCTCCTAGCACTATTATTTACATCACCTCCATGTTAGTGTGGAAACTGAGCCAGAGAAAGACTTAGGCATGCCCAGTGTCACCCAAGGAGTTGCCAGCAGAGGAGGGAACTGAGACAGACTTCCCAGCTCCTATTTAGTGCCTAATCTTGCCTTGCCAAATCACAGGCCCAAACTTATCATACAGCCCAATACTGCAAGCCTGATTTGGTTGATCAACACTCAGCACAGTTAATCAATAATATGGAGAGAACTAATTTTTAATTACATTTTATAGCATTTGTTCAGGATGAAAACTCACCCCAGCTGTACCTGTCTTCAACTATTTCTTGGCTGCCTCAATTCTGCAGTCAGATAGACTGGGGCACAAGGAAGCGTACACGTTTACCCATCCACTTGGTCATTCACAGAACATTCAACAACAGAATATTGGTTCAGCTTTGAATCAGCTTAGAGAAATTTAGTATTTCCTTTCCAAGCAAGTCCTTTACAAAACTCAACTGTCTTAGGATGAGAGAGGTAAGTGGGGAGGAGGGCAAAAAGGGCCGAGGGCAGAAGATATCCCAGACCTTAACACTGAGTCTCTTAACACAGCTAATTTCCATAGTCACACTCCTGTCTGTTAATACAATGAGTTCAATTGACTTGGCAAAGGTCACAGAGAGAATCTGATGTTCACTTAGATTAGAAACCAGGACCTGACAAGATAACCACAATACATGATGAATGATTTTGGGTGTCACGCAAAACTTGGATGTGTTCCTTCTTTAATTCACTTACTTTATTAGGTTGGATAAACAAAGGGTGTTATTCTCGGAAATACTGTAAAACCAGCTTAGTAAGATATCAAACTACACAAGGTCTAAACATCTGTTACTGCCTAGATAAGTTACAGAACAGCTTCCAACCAAGACACTTAGATTCCGTAGACACTTAGATGGCTATACACAGCAGAAGGAGAGATGGTTGCTGACCAGGAACGAACAAACTACATAGAGTAAGCCAGGAACAACATGAAAAGACCTCACATTTCTGAAACACACAGACCATGCACTACTGCTGCTTCCACTCAAACCATCACCCCTTGGCCAACTTCACAAAACCTTCTCCAAACTTACTTTCTTCCTACTTTCTTCCTGCTTCACTACCTGAAGCTTCACGCAAGTCATTACAACTTTGTTCATAATTTCTGCTACAGCAGTTTTCATGCAAGCATTTGGTATTTGGAGGGACACAAAGACAAAAGTAGATAGCATGCTGAAGGGACCAGAAGAATGTGACTTGAAAGGTTTCAAATCCTTGCATGTATATTCAAACCAGCTTCCCAAGACTCATGGTTAAGGAGGGGGTCTTAAAACTATCCTGTTGTTACCTTTACTTTGCTAAGCTCTACGATGCTCTTAGTCCACTCTTCAAACTGGGGATCAGATTCTAGTGTGTTATACCTGGGGAACGATGGACAGCACGTGCCACGGAGTTTGCAGTCTACATGTTGCTATCGCAAGGGCTTCCAAAAAACTCCTTCAACACACTCAGTAACATCCCTGACTATTGCACTGAGGTGTTCCTGGCCTCAGACATGCCAAACTGTGCTGTCCCACAGCCACCCTGCCCGGAGCCAAGACCAGGCATCCCACGCATGCCAAAATTTGCAAAGTGTATAAATGTGGACCTGTGGTGCGACTGTGGTCCAGTTCTCACTTCAGAGGCTCATTTGATCATGCTTCTAGCAAGGTACTTCAGCCTGAGGCACACGTAATGGACCTACAGCTTTGTATCCTGCTGCTGCTTTAATCCCTTTGCCCCAGGAGGGGAAGCATGGTACAGAAAGTAGGAGGGAAGCAGGAGATAATGCCTGTGATGGCACACAAAGAAAAGCAGATCACAGTGAACTGTTTGAATTAGAAATCACAGAAGTTATTTTGTATTCATCTACCAGAGAGAGAATTTTATATCTAGTCTATACAATATGCTAAACACTTATCAAAGAACATTTAGAGGAAGGAAAATCTCTGCATTTCCTAAAAGACTGCTTTTCGTTTATTATGTTTAAAGAAAAACAAACAAACATATGAGGATAGGATGATGGAAAATTAGAAAAGATAGCCTGGGGTATGGAGGATGAGAGGAAAAAGCTCTGAACAACTTAGTTGCAGTGCTTGCTGGTTTTCTGCACAGCTGAAGCCAACCCCTTGAAAAGGAGAGTTTTGACTCGTAAGTGGCCAGCACCTCTTGCAACATATTTCCTAATCAGTGAGTATTTATGGTCGATATTTTATATTTCCAATTTCCCCCTAAGGGCTCGTGAGAAAGCAGCACACCTGCCAACCTTTTCAGCTGGGCCAATAATTGCCAATTTGCTCTTTGCCTTAGTATATCACTCAATTTAGCCCTGGCTGTGCCCTGCATACATCCTCATTCATCTCTGTGCCCCCATGACAATTAGACTGTTAGCTTCAGCTAACTAGGGCAACTATTCTACTAGGGTTGGAAGACAATTATTAGTCTATTTTCCCATCTTGTGGCAACAAAATTGAGAATCCATGACAATTACATTCAGCAATTCTGCACTCTGCCGCCTGCTCCCCCTCCTTGCCCCCACCTTCCGAATATTTCAAATTATCACAGCTCTACTACCACATTCAAATTTTCCATGTTCACAGGGAGTGAGGCTTCTATTTAAATGATAATGAGGGACGATCCATTCAATTTAGTGAGGGAGAAAATCCATTAAAAAGCAGGCAGTTCTTAAGCTGATGGGTCAAGAAAAAGATAAAAACCTTTTTTTAAAGCCATTATACAAGGCTCTGTGTGGATTTTGGACCGTTCAGGACATCAGAAAAGATTAGGACAATTATGGAACACAAGGAAAAAACAAAACAAAATGCCCAAGCCTTCCACTTTTACTTGGGTCAACACAACAAAATAGCAATATGGCTTATCTGGCTCTTAATTCTCTGGCAACTTCCAATTACCTCACTGTGAAAGACAGCACAGGAAAATCCCATTTTGGAAAAAGGCTGTTGACTCTGTGTTGGTTGTAGAAGACCTGAGAGTGTATGCGTAATAGGAGTGTCAGCTTTGTAGTAGATCTTAAGGGAATTTTACATCAACACTGGGAACATAAACAAGTGGCAAATTCCTATCCCGTCCTCTCCACACCACACCATCTGCTGTGCAAACCTGGGCTAAAACTTCTCTGTTTTCTGCTCCAAAGTTTCATCATCTCAAAGAAGAGACCAGCCTCAACAAATCAAAACTCTGCAGCCAGAGATGATTTCACTAGATCATAATAAGCATTTTTTTCCCCAATGACCCATAATAAATGGCACTCAGTGTAATGTCTGGAAAGACATACTATACAAGACAGACAATTGCTGTCTTACTATGAAGTTGTAGCACTCTCTCCCCACAGAAGTTTCATTGTGGCAAAGAAGCAGCAAAACGCTCTGGGTTTTGTTGTGGACGGAGTGATGGCTCTCTGTGTGTAAGACATAATCAATCATTTGCTTCAGTTTTCTTTAGAGTGCAATTATTTCACGACAGACCAGGCCACCTCTTGACTTCACGGTCCATTAGAGACTAATGACATGCATTAATGTAAATAAAGAACAACTTGCTGGCATCCCATTGAACAAGTCACCTCAAGAAACAAATCACACAGAGGAGCTAAGCTGTTCATAATAGCGCCTTCTAAATAGAGACCGACAATGAAGCCAGAGGGAGGACTCCAGTGCTCCTAAGGTGGCAACGCTGAATGCTATAGCCGACACTTTCATACACATATTTCCCACCACACCTGCTGTGTGCTGCCGTACAGCAGCCAAACCTG
This sequence comes from Phaethon lepturus, assembly GCF_000687285.1. Taxonomy (NCBI): domain Eukaryota; kingdom Metazoa; phylum Chordata; class Aves; order Phaethontiformes; family Phaethontidae; genus Phaethon; species Phaethon lepturus. The sequence goes on from NW_010547067.1 coordinate 12,954, forward strand.
CCACCTCCCGCCTCATTTACTCCATTGTTCACCCAAGTTAATAAGGAAAGAGATGGGAGGGAAAGGCAGCATGAAAATGAGTCCTGAAGGCCAAATGCACCACGAAACAGCAGGAGAGCGACTCGGGAGAGCGAGAAACAGCCCAGGTGCCTCCTGCTGCAGAGCATCCGTCTGCAAGGACAGGCAGCCACCCCAGCACAGCCGTGTGCTAGAGCCTCGATTTGTAACCGCTAACCACAAGGAAAAACCGTCCCTGCCTTCCCTTTACATCCTTACTGCCCTGTGGCTTTTTAATCCTCAGTGCCACACGTAAGGGGTTGCATCAGTTCAGCTGCACACCATCTATTTAAACAGCATGCTGAGAAGCACAGCTTCAGAACCTTACAAGAACCAGGCACGGCTGGACACAAAATCCTGCAGGAATCGACACTCAGTAGCATGTCGCCTTCTTCTCTCCCCTTCCCTGGTCGCTCTCCACAAAAAGTCCAACGCCTTATTCCTTTGCACACAAATGGGGAAAACCATCCGATTGCACCCACAGGACTAAGACTTTCTGACAGTCACTAAATAGACTACAGAACATTTACTAGCACACAAGGAAGCGATATACATAATTAAAGCTAAATTGCACTCGACAAATAATGAACGAAGAGCATTCTGTGATTCATGAACCTTAGTTTTCAAACTGCTTAATTACTAATTTGAAAAATTCTCATTCACAATGGGTCACCAGGTCATGAGAGCAGCTTCAGCGAAGCTCAGAAATGTGCCCGGGCCTTCAGGCACTTCCCAAAAGTCCCCCTCAACTAAGATGGAACGGAGTGCCTATTTCCCACTGAATTTCACTGGCTGCTGAACTAGCTTTGATTTTGCAGGAATTAGGCACTTGGACTCAATTCCTGCAGGCTCAGCCTGCAACTTTGGGGGCAAAAGGAAAGGAGAAGAAAAAACTGGAAGTGCATCAGCTTAACAAGAGAAGTCTCCAAGACCACTTAACGCTTTGACCTAAGCTAATCGCCAGTCTGAATACGTTATTCCTCTCCCACGGCCCCACGTTACGGTACAGCAATGCTACCAGGCGCCCCTGCTCACATACCTGTCAAGAGTGGCCAAGGGGAGGGGAAGGAGAGAATCACATAAACATATGTATATATAAAATTATTATCATTATTGACTAATACCACAGCCAAGACACCCCGCAGCAAGGGGATTTGTCCAAAGGGCCCCCCTTCGCTGACTTTCCCCACCGCGGCGCGTGGGTTTGCAATCCTGGAAGCAGATCACAGGACACGTTATTTTTCTCTTCCTCCCACTGCGTCGGCTGTTTACAGCGCCCCATTCACACTCCAAACATGTAGAGAGAATTTTCCCCCGTCACATTTCGCTGTCAGAGCTGTCAAGCTGAATCCCGCTTTAATCTGCCAAAAGCACTTTTCTGCTGACATTTTTAATAAATACTTTCGGCTTTTAAACACATTTGTGGGAGCCATTTTTTCCCCCTTTTTTCCCTTCTCCTCCTGTAGAATGGTCTCTGAAAGCCTTAATAGCAAATACATTACACTTATCAAAGGCTTCCCCCCCTCTTTCCTTTTGCATCCTGAAGCGGAGGTAGTGTTTTCAATTTTAAAGCTAAATTAACTGTCCAATTGAATTTAGCTGGTGTGAGCCGTTTTCTGTGACAGGTTTTAGTTATGAAGCATATTTTACATTAATAGAACTCAACATGAAAACCACTCGCTCTGGGATTTCTGTGGCTTGCCATTGAAATGGCAAATTTAATATTTCAGACATGCTCGTGCCAGCGTTTGATTATTGTTCTTCATTTAAATCTCTCCTAACGGGAAAGGTCCTAATTAGTAAAAAATCATGTTTTAATGAAGGCGAAATGCTAATTGCTAACACAAAAAGCCTTCGTATAAAATTATCCCAGCACTGCCATTGATTTCTTGGTGACTCAAAAGCCCATTTGTGAGTTTACATACTACGGCACCGTTTGCTTTTGTTTTATCATAACATTTCACTCAACATACCATTGAATTTCCTGAGAGAAAGACAGCTTTCCCCAAAAAACCTTTCATATCTTGGAGGCAGGAAGCATAAAATTAGATGAACTGACTTTGCACCCAAACTACATGATTATGTGCAGTAGCTAAACCCAAAGATACTGTAAAAAGCTTTTTAACACAACTTCTTTGAGAAAACAAAACAAAACAAAACATCACGCCATTTAGCACCGAGGAATAACAATTCCATTTTGTTTTCCCATCTCTGATCTTCCGCTTATCATATTATTTGCACCATGATTATAGTGTTTGCAAGGCAGCTCAACCACTTATGCCATAACACTCAATCATGACATAAAAAAAAGTTATTACACAGTGACCTCTGGATGCCAACATTTGTTCAGCAAGATTTATGAAAAGCCATGTCAGCAGCGGGAATTGCTGCAATGAAGCGATGCTTTCTCCTGAATGGTACTTACATCACTGAGACGGTCCCTTGAGCTGCTCCGCTGAGAGCTTGTAGCCTCCCTGATGCTGTCTTCCTCGCTATTTCTGCCACTTCTGCTTGTAGGGACCTTCATCTAGAGGGAGAAGAAGGAGGGGGAAAAAGGAGATTTTCAAGCACTGCTCTGCCACCTGTTCCCGAGGTTGCCAACAGTGGTTTAGTCAATGTTTCACTCCTACGCCCACGGCACTGTGGAGAGGACCCTTTTGAACACATGGGGCTTGTCTGAAATTGTGCTTGACCACGTATATCCATATTCCCTTTTGCTAACATGAAAGGGAAGGGGTGCTTTTAGCACTTCTGGAAGCAGGCAAGGCTCTGCCAAAGTCCTAGGTCCCAGTGTGAGAGGGAAGCAGACAAGCAAACCTGCTTTACTCTTTGCTACCAGCAAACCTCAACTGTGATGCTGCTGTTTCAGTACTGCCACTTGCTGCCGGGCCAACCGCTGACCCCACGGCCAGGTCTCCGGTTCCTAGTCCAGAGACGTGCCTTGAGGCACCCCCAGTGACTGCACTGTGAGGTTGGTACTGGCACAATGGCGAGGTGCCAAATACCGTGAGGAATACCGGCCTGAAAAAACTTGCTTGAGATAACACACAGAATTTGAAGTAGAGTGTGATTGACTCTTACAGCCAAGGCTGCTTCTCTAACCGCTAAATCATCCTTCTTCCTTCACTTGAAGTTGTGCTTGTGTTTGTACATAAGTGAGAGGCACCAATGGTTGAAATCACAGCAACTTTCCGCTTACATCTGCAAAGAGTGTTACAGGGGGAGGAGAAGGATAGGATAGATATGTCATTCACAGCTTCATTCCTGGGCTCATTTACTAACAAATTATTCTGCTAATTCTCTTGTGAAATATTGGGTGGAAAGAAGTGTTTAATTTATTAATAGGTTCTATTCATATCAGTTTGGTTCCATTTAAATTACACTATTTAAAATGTCGGCTTGTACAAATTGGTACTTTTAATGGCAATAAAATCCCCTTGTTTCTTTCTGTCCTATTTCCTTGCAGCCTCAGTAGCTAGCAGGGTTTGCTCATGGTGCTCTGATATAACCCCAGCGCGTCCAAGCAGCTGGCCACTGCAGCACACAGAACCATGCTCAGTGGGCACGCTGCCATGACACAGGCACTGCAGCCTGAGCCCTGGGAGCACTCCCATGAACATCTGGTATCGCTGCCAGCTAAGTGCCCCACAGTCTATTAAGATTTTAATACAATATTCAGGATACTGTATGAAGAATGAGCTCCAGTACTCATCCAGTCTGGAGTACACAGCCCTGTATAGGCTGGTATAGTAGAAGACAGGGAAAGTATCGTGCTCATGTTTGGGCAACAGTACATTTCTGATTAAAGTCCTTATTCGCATGCCTTTCTGCCACCTTGCACCTCATCAACATACTTTCTTCCTCAGGATAAGACTTTTAGACTCAGCCACATCAAAGTGTTAGAAATACAAATTTGCTCACGGCCCCCTCGTCACACAACCACCACTCTCAGCAGCAGTGTCCCGTCTCATCCATTGTAAACCACCTTTCCAGTATGCTGCCCACCTGCAAACTTTTACCAAGACCAATTTTTCATCTTTGCTCCTACATCAAAGTGTTCAAACAACACAGCAGTGAGAGGTAATCCCTGCTGGGATCTGCTAGAAGCATTTCCAACCAACAGTGAGTCTGGGTTCGCAACTACCAGCATCAGGTACAGAGGCAAGAAATAATCCGCTTGAAATTCATCATGTTGAATCAACATTGTCTGTTTCCTTAATAAGAAGGCCATCAAGTACAGAAATCTAACTATCCTACATCAATGCTGTGGCCATTACCCATCAAATTTTTAATCCCACATGTAATTAAGTAAATTTGATAAGATTTTTTTCTAAGTACATAAAATGATTGTCATTCACTTACTTTATTCTTTTTTAGGTCTTTATTAACCAATTATGATTTCAGCTATGCTATTATCTTGCCTAGGATTGATGCCAAGCCAATAGGACAAATGGTAATACCCCATTAATTACAGCCTTTCGAAAACACTGGCACACCAGCTTTGTGCTGTCATCTGGGTCTTCCTACACTTATTCAAAACCCCACTCTACTGGTTCCCAGTCATCAGCCAGCTCTTCTAAAACTCCTGGATGTAAAGTATCCGACCTGCCAATTTCAAAGCTTCCAGACGCAGCAGGTGCTTTGCTTCTCCCTGAAATAGGAACCACTTAACTGTAACAGGACAGAATTACAATTTCCCTAAATACAGTACAGAAAAACCAACTGAATTCTGCGGCTTTCTGATTTCTGATCCATAACCCTAGTGCTCCCACCTAGGAACACATCAAAGCCTGTCAAAATTATTACACTTTCAACCTAAACAACTCCTAGACAGCTGCAAATTAAAGGAAAAATAAATTACACCATTCCAAATGCTTTCACCTTCCCAAGCACAAATGTTCACCAGAATTATTCAAAAGGATGAAAATGCCAGCTGTTTAAAGTTAGCACAGACTCATCCAGCCTGTTACCAGACTCCAACCTCTTGCTGTTTTTCTTGAGTTACAGTCGGCTCCCAACACCACCTGTTTCTTTTCGCCAAATTTCATTAAAGGAAAACTACACCTACACCCACAGTAACAAATTGAGACAATTTGACCTGATAAGGTCTTGCACGGGCAAGCAAATTAGAAGCATCACTGCTGCCATTAACCTTTCCAAGTAAATATCAATTATTAAACTTGCTGCACTACCTCTGTCCCCAGTTTGCTGCTGTGAATTAAGAGGGTCATCAGCCTTTTTGACAGATCTTGTTCATTTACACCTGCTGCCTGCCAGCAGGGGAGCCCGCACACCCGCAGCCAGAGTGCTGAGCCAAGCTGCCTTAATTCATCAGTAATTACCCTAATGAGCCACATGCAGGACCCAACTAGGAGGACAAGTTGTTCTGCTAAATGGATGCATTGGTTTCACGGGCACTCTCTGCAGACCTGGGTATTAGCAAACTGGTCAAAAGCTTCTTTCTCAAAGTTGCTTCTGGCTTGGCTGCTTGATTCCTAGTGATTTTCTCTGGGTGTGTTTGCTCGAGTTGCAGAAATTCCTCCTGACCATGTCCCCTGATTGAGCCTTACTATAAAAACTAGTATTCCTCTCCCTTTGAAAAGGTTATTACTTTTTTAGGCAAAGGCTCTGTGGGCCAGAGGCGAGGTAGGCTCCCAGCCCCAGCCCGGGGACATCATGGCCGCCTCGGCATGGCACAGACCCAAACAAGCAACTCCTCAAATTCACACGCAAAACACACTACGTCCTCTTGTACAACGCATTGCAGAGACTGACACAGACATTAGAGCAACACCAGTCACCGTTATTAAATGCCTCAGGTAGAGGAGCCAAACAACCCGTCTAAACATAGGCCTGAGAAGGGGAGGGCCGTCTGAGAGAAGCTGCCTTTCCACTTGGATAAAGCTGCCGTATTACCGTTACAGAAAAGCATTAAAATCACCAACCGGCACCATTTAGGAAGGAATCCCCTCTCCAGCTTGTTGACTTCGCCTGTCTGAAGGTACCCACACAGCCCGCTGCTATTTTCTGCATTGACGGCAGCGAAGGCCCCTCTCCAGGCCCTGCCAGACGGCATTTTCCAGTCAGCGTAACAGAGCCGAAACAGAAGCTCAGGGAACAGCAGGTAAAAGCATATGTGGGCCAAATTTGAGTATGTTTGATCGCACTGCCTTTAGGTCTGCTCAAAATATTTTAGGAGCCATCTGAGAAGCAAAAAGCCTCAAAATAACCCCAATACCCACAGCTCAGCAAGAGCGCGGCTTGGAAAGGTGCTGCTCAGCCTTGTCCCCCGGGGGGGCGGGGGGGCGGCCAGGGAGAGAACCTTTTCTTAAACGTAGGTTGACTACTACTACTTCAGGACAGCTACGCTGGAACAAAATAAAAAGGCACAAGGGAACGACTGAAGTTATTTGGTAATTTATCTCTTGCAAAGGCCAGACCCTGTCCTCATCCAAATCCTAAATTAGGAAGACATTCACGTCAGTATGCGTTCACTGAAACATTAAATAGGTGCCGAAATTTTACTCAAGCAGAGCCTATTTCATCACTGAAGTTAAGAGAATTCTCCAAAAGCATTAATTAAACCCAAGGCTGCCTAAAAACCATACCAATGCAGCCTCCGGCAAGATAAATAACACACCTGACAACACCACACACCACAGAGAAAAGCTGGCGGTAGGCCATCCCAGCTACCTGCAATAGCTACGGTTCAGTTTTTACCAGAAACTACAGATTTGTGTTTGAGAACATGAAAGACGCGGTTTCCAGCTCCATGGGAGCGGGCCAGCGCTGCAGACCAGGCTGGCTTGGCAGGGAACGACGGGGGGCAAGGTACAGAGGGTTTGTAAGGCCGTGATCAATCTGCATGCTGCAGGTGCTCGCGGACAGTCCCAAACCACGTTCGGAGCCAAGAATTATGAACCTTGCGCTGTTGGACATCATGTAGCATGATTAAATATCATAACTCATTCCGGTAATAACTCCAGCTCTCATTAAAGTCCAGTTCTGCTAGCCTGGACTGCTGCTGCCTTTTCATCTCTCCCATCCAACTTCTCCCTCCCTGCTTCTTCTTATGGGGTGGAGGAATATATGAAGGGGCCGAACGGGTCTTGCTTCCCTAAAAAGGGCTTTTTCATTACCACTATGCTGGCTCTCAGCCCCCACTTTTTAATCATAATAGATCAGCCTGCTCTCCATTTACTTAAGCTTTTCCGATGTCAGAGGAAAGCACATTTTTATTTGGCACACCTATTTTCAAATCACGGGCACGCTGCCCCTGCTCATTATTAATAAATACGCTTCGATTTATCACAAGCTCCATTTGAGTGCCACGGGGAGCCTGGGGCAAAAGGAGACAAATTCTTTTCTTAAGTTGTTCTGAAAGGTGCTGGGCTTCCCGACCCTCACCCCCATTAACCCAGCACAGCTAGTGCGCTCCTACTGGGAGCTCCACGGCTTGCGCAGCGGCAAACTCGGACTGATCTTGTGCCATCTCAATATATTTGTTCATTATCTTGCGCACACACAGAAGCATTTGGAAATGTACTCGGGGCACAGGCCAAATTGAATCATCTGCCTTCATTTTCCACACGATCTGAAGCTACAGCTGCTACAACAGGCTGTGGGATTTTTATTTTCCTTCCTTAACAGTTTTTTTTCCTCACTCTTAAAGTCACAGCAGTCTGATTTTAAACCTCTTGCCGTTGCTTGGGTTTGTGTCTGCTTTTTACAAAACGAGCCTTGCAGACACACACGGTAGGAAAAGAAATCCCCAACAACTTCTCTCTGTGCTGCTCTAAAGGCAAGACAGAAAGCAGCACCCTCAGGGAGAGACATAATTAAAATATTAATCTCAGAGATGCCTGTTCTGGTGGCTCAGATGGGTCTATTAATCCACTAATCCTCTCACCTCCGCCAGTGGACAGGCACCGGCAGGAATGGTATTCACCTACTTTGTGCTACACTTGGGTGCAGGGAATGGTCCCACAAAGAAGCCCTTCCAGATCAGAAGGGGCAAAGAGCTCCACGCAGCGCTGAGCCAAGTTGCCTCCTTTCAGGGACAGGTTAACTTCTCAAGAAAAAAAATTAATTCCTTTTTAGAGCTCTGGAAGATCAACTTTCATTTGTCTTGAAAGAAAGGACAGACCAAACACAGCCTTCAGATTTAGCATATTACTAACTTCATGGCAAAGCTATTTTGGCAGAAGCTACTTGGAGATAAGTAGGTAGCAACTGAGAGGCATCCAAGCCCCAGAGTTTAGGTCCAAGCTTTCAGATCACCAGATATAGGGATGAATCCACCTTACCATGCTCATCTATCTAAATTAGTGCTGCTGAATGCCACTTTATGTCTCATCAGTGTGTAATGACTTTATCATCTGATCTGCCAAAGGACTCTTTTTCAACTGTTTCTATAGGGTCAATCTAAGGAAGAAAAATTTTCTTCAGATAACATTTCATACTAACAAAGATGATGATTCTGCATGGCTACAAGAATTGTTAAGAGCAACTATTCCAAAAACTTATCAAAACTAATTGTATGGACTGACCCCTTCCCAACAAACATGAAAATGATGCCTAAACAATATTTTGGAAAGACTTTTTTGCTAACATATGTTTGCATTTTATTATCAACTCCCAGATAAGCTTGTGTTTCTCTTGGTAGACTATCAGCAGTAGCAGCTTTCTGCAGCAGGAGACAGTAAGCTGCCTTAATAAATACAAATGGACAATTTAATTAAAATATATTGGAGACTTGGAACAAGTACTATTTGTGGACGAAACAGTCTGTTAAGGGATTGCACTCAAGGCTAGTTCAGTGTATTTTAAGCAGGCAACAATAAGTGGCAGTGAAACATACTGCACAGAGCTCTACCCCAATGATTAAAGAGCACACTGAAATTATAAACGGCTGTTTTCCAGAAGGGGGGAAAAAAGTCACCCGGTTGCCTCTGGTTTTAACACTTGAAACAAAACAAACCATTTGGCTTTAAAAATCTACTTCTTTAAACCTGAAAAGAACCATGTATCAAAACAAGGTGGAATCAGCTAAACACATTACTTCTGACTTGTTTCCTTGAAAATCCAGCCTTAATGCATTCTAACAAAATTTATCTATCCCAAGCATACCTCATAATGAGATCAACTGGGAAAAATATCAGGCTTGTTTGTATATTTTATACTTGCTCTAACTTGGCAGTTTGGAGATTATGTATTCCCCAGGTCCCTCCTTAAATCGTTTCACACGCTGCAATTTGATTTTCTTTGCTTGCCCTTTTCCACAATTTTTTTGATACATTTTATTGAGTTCTGGCTCAGAGGGAAACGTTCCCTTTGAATTAAGGGTGCAATCATTTTTTTTCCTCTAAATAAGGACATATGGCATAGAAAGCAATGTTATGGTCCAAGGATTTTATGATTGAAGTAGGGCTCATTTTAAAAAAATGACAGTAGCATCAGGTTAGATTAGAGTAGGTTTTCTAATTGGGTGGTGCTGCTGCGGATGTTGTGATCAGCTATCTTAGCTATAACTCATTTTAAATATGACATGTCTGTTTTTACTTAGTGTGATGAAGAAGACGACAGCAGCAGTGTTATGATATTGAAGGAAATTTGTCCTTTTTTTTTTTTAGCATTCGTTTGGGAAGTTCCATGATGTTTAGAAGGTTAGCGTTTACACATTTAACTGCTATGCAGACTTCTGGTTTCTAACCCCGGCTTACCTGCTTCATCTGGGTAAATTACTTAAAAAACCTGTATTGCCGTTGGGCAGTCTGTGACATGGTGGTTAATTTTTACCTCTCTCTGGGATGCAGAGAGGTTGAATTAATGTTAGCAAAGGATTTCTGTGCTTAGAGGCTGTCAGAGTCAGCTGCTACAGGAAGGGAAGTACAACTTCTTAGTGCAATAAAAAGTATTATTAGTGAAAAATCAAAACACTCAAAAGCTACTGTTAGTTTCTCAGCTACTTGAACAACATTAACTAGTCATTAATAACCTAACTTTGCATCTTAATGCTTGCAACTAGACATGAGGGTCACCTTCCATTTTTAAAAACAAATGAAAGCCAAGCTCATTTGGTGCGGTCCATTGCCTTTGCAGTTTTTGGAAGAATTGCTATACAGTGCTCTGATTAGCCAGGGTAACATCCTGCAACGAGCTCAGCTTTAGCTCTCCAAGAGACATTTCTCCAGGTCTGGTGCCATATCTAGAGAGAAACTACGTTTGCTCTCACAATTTTTGAGAGGTGCGGCCAAAAGAGTGTGGGCCAGTGCCCTCGGGGACCGGAGAAGACTTTTCCACTAGTGCCCAGCAAGAGAGGCTGTAAGGAGCAGCAGGGTTGGCTTTTCTGCAGCTCAGCCGATGCACTGGAACCCCCACAAAGACCTTTCAGAGCATCTCGGCTGGCAGGTGGCCGCGGTTGCGGAGCAGAGCCGGCGCTGCTTCCCCATGACAGCCTGCACTCTCAGGATCGGGAGGCTCGCTGCGATACGAGAGCTAATGCTTATTTTGGAAAAGAGCTGGTGCTTAAGCAGGCAAAACTGCTCGATTTTACAGCTGCCATCAGGCCCGCATAGCAAACTGCACTCTGCATGCCCCCAGTCGTACTTGGCAGATGGTGGTAGACAGCTGGGAAAATCTGGGTTTGACATACGTCAATGATAAACTGTGTCAGCGTAGACCTGCTTAGGTTACAGCTAGCTAGCGTGTGTGCTGGAGTGCGGCTTCCACTGGTGAAGGGTAAATAGCGTTCCTAACCAATTCAGCTAAAACCTGCCTTCCGCAACAGGGCACACAGATGGCACTACGAGCCCTCGGGGCTGTCTGGAGAGGCAGGCAAGGCGATAAAGGGGTAACGTGCAGTTTTGAGATTCAGGGCTACAGCACAAAACCAGCACGACAGGTAACGAAACAGTGCCCACCACGAGCAATGATTTATCAGGTCCTGTTGCAAAGGCAAACTGTAAGCAATTGCCAGAGAACTAAAGTCAGGACTCCCTGCACTCCCACAGTGAAGAAAACCCTGAGAAATCAAAGAAACTTATTGGGGCACCTTAGTCTGTGTTTGTAAATAAATGAAGGCATCTATAGGCACAAAAAAAAAAAAAAAGACACACACTACTTGGTGACTGAAGAGAAGCAGCAGCCTGTAAAGCTGGGAGACAACAATGAAACCATAGCTGGACAAGGGACATACATGATCACCATCAATGAAAAGGCAGTACCTAATAATTACTGCACCAGCTGTTATGTTCAGCCAGAATTGGATGTCCTAACTACACTTTAATTTAGCAACAGGTCTAAAGGAATAGCATCCAATAAATACTCCACGAGAGAGATGAAAGCCTCTGAGCAAGTTAGTAAGTAAGATCTGTAGCTTCAAGTTTCACATTAGGGTGATTTAGACCTGTGATTCTCGGTTACAAAATGCCATCCAATATGCATCAAATGAGAAGTTGATTTTGCACATTTTTTGGAGACGGGAAAGAAATAGATATGCTGAAGATCAGCTCAGGACTCTTACAACAGATGCATCAAGCTTTGCCAACACCAGTGCAGCTGACCATAGCGAAAGGATCACTGTAAGGGAAGTAGCTGCGAGCAGGACGGAGGTATGATTGAGTAAGCGTCCATTTAGCAAGGAGAGAGCAGTGTTCAGCTGGAGCCAACGGACTAAATTAGGCTGAGTTTACACAATGCTTTTAAACACCATGTAGGAGGCAATCAGAATTGACAGCTTTAACATCGCTGCCATCTATGCATACAGATACCATCTATTAAAGGCTAATATCAACAGCTGTGACTTTCAAAGCAGAAGTAGATTTAATATACGTATTAAATTGTCCAAAGCCGCAGGAGATGTTTCAAAATATTTTAGGAAATTCAACCACAAAAATTCTCTCTGTATACTACAGTATTTCTCTTTTAGTAATATTACCCACCAAAAGCAAGGGTTTTGAATCAAAGACAAAAGGTGATGATAACCTTCAAAAGTGATTTTAACAAGAGAATATCCCAAAAAACAATGTAAACACATTACTAATGATGTCAGATAGGCAAAACATTCAATGCAGTTCCGCTGTGTCCTTGGGAAGAAAACAGACTTATTCCTGAGTCCTCTGGTAACAAAAGGAAGATATTAGACAACATTTGCTAAGAACAAAGACGAGACCTGTTGCACAAGCCCTAGAATGGGAGATCATGTGCACATAGATGTTTTCACAGATCTTGGAATAGCCACTGAGAAAACTGAAAAAAGACAAGTATTGGAGAAATATTTCAAGGGAGCAACCAGGGCTGGCTGCACAGCTATAGGCACACTGCCGTGATACCAGGCTTGAACAGAAGAAGAAAAAAACCCGACACTGGATTCAATGGATCGAATTAAACTATTTCGGTCAACAAGTTTTTCTAGAAAATTAGTCTTCTTCAATAAGCCTGGTTTCATTTCTTTGATAAGTCTGGTTGAAAAGGGAACTGCATAAATGTGATACATTTAGGATTCTTGATGCATTCATACTGCAAGACATTCTGATAAAAATTAGTGCTCTATAAATATCAATAAAGCATATTTTAAGCAGGGAACATATCAGCTAACTTCTCAAAAAGTAATGTCCCTAAATAATCATCAGTGTCTGCTACACAATATAAAAGGATTTAAATGAGGTTTGCTTACACAGTTCCACCAATATCTGAGAAAAATGTTATCAAAGCCACTCATATATACCAACAATACCTGCTTAGAAATAAATAAGGAAGAGGAGGGGAAGACAGTTTTAGGCAGCAGCTTGAATCCCTTGAAAATCACACCTCACTAGAAATAACATATCCCAAAGCAGAGCCGCACTATGATTATGGGAACGAAGGTGGCTGACTGCAGCTACTACAGAAGAGAGACTATGCCGCCCAACAGGGCTGCTCACGCGGGAAAAGCTGTGAGGGTTACAGTGGACAAGGACCTCCATATGATCTTTCAGCCTGTTGCTGCAAACAAAGGGAACTAATCCAATCCCTGACCAAGGGAAGAAAGACCACTTTCTCCTGGATACAGCATTGACAGGAATGATTTCGGAATTGGTGTGGCTTGGTCTACAGTCTCCCCAGTAAGACAGCAAGGCAAAGCTCTTCTGAACTGACAACCCATGGCAGCTACAGTCTAATCTGTGGTACAAACTTGGATAGTTGTCCTGAATTGCTCCCAATCCTTCTCACGCGGCCACAGAGATCAGTCACACTGCCATTACAAAAAGCAAAAATTGCCAGCAACTGTCCAACTGCAGATCCCTCCTTAGAGCTGGGAACAAAAGTTACCATCCTGATGCTGACTGATGGTGAAGAGGGATTTTGTAATGGCAGCCTGCAAACCCTGTGAGTTCTCGTCCATAGTTCAAGGCAAGGACAAAAGCATCCACAGTCTCGCTCAACAATTCACGCAAACCCTTCAAGCATCCCATGTGAAGAACCCGTGCTTAGTACAGTAGGGTTTCAAATTCATTACTAGGACTCTGAGGCACCACAGTAACACAATTAAAACACCACCAGATGTGTGTCATATAATACATGTTAAAAAAAGACAAGACATACTGTGTGCAGATACAACAACAATTTGCTGTTCAAATTAATTCAGGAATCAGTACCATCCCTATAAACCCAATATATAAAACATATGCTACTGTAGGCATGCATAAATGGCATGCAATTTTTTCCAGATAAAGCCACACATGCAGTTAATAAACTAAAGTGAAAAAAGAAAAGAAACAAAGTAAATAAATAAATACAAAGGCTGCCCAGGGAATGCCAAATTTTACAGAAACTGCTGTCCAAGATCACAGCGCTGTGCAGACACAGCCACAGCCGCGAGCTCGTACCCTGCCCTCAGCAGGGCGGTCACAGCCTGGCCTCAGTTCGTCTGAACAGGGAATGTCCGCGTAGCAGAAACAGACACCAACCAGACACCTAACCAGTTCTTTTGCCCAGCACTGGGATGAGGTCAAGCTATGGTGGCATAGTTTCAATCACAGGAGATAGCAGACAGTCTTGCACGCACTGAGGATCAGGCCTTATATTGCATGTTTTCAGCTGTTCCGCAAACGAGCCCACAATCACGTCCCTGAACTGATCTTCATTACCTCTCCCTGTTATTTCCGAAGACCCTGTAAAACCTAGGAGCAAGGCTCCAGCATAGCAGCAGCTGGGGGAAAAGCTGGCCTTAAAGGCAAGAGAACCACCACTTCAGTGCAGAGGGAACTGATGGATGGTTGGCACGAGCCGTAGTATGATATGAATTCAGCAAAGCAGAGACAACCCCCACGCATACCACCATGCATGTTTTTATTCTAACTTCTGTCTTGTTCTAGTCAGACCTACGATTTGCTTTTATTGCTAACTCAAACTCTACCAAGCCCCTATGTGCACCCTGTCTAGACGTCCTGGGACCTGTCCTTTTCCTGGCAGAGGTCTTTTTCCCCCAGTCAACTGTCCCTCATCACCCACAGGCAACAGAAAGCTAACCACAGCTGCTTCAGTAAGTCCCAACAAGAATCACAGCCATTTTCTTCAGGGTCCCCACACTAGCAGATGAACCACTGTAGCAAAAATCAGAGCAAACCTTATACTTCTGCAGGTCTGGAAAGCAGGTTCCTGGTTCTGCCCTTGAAGCAGAGGCAATCTGAAACATCACTGCTGTCTGGTTGTGATCAGTCAAGACGTTAGTGTCGTCAAGGAAACTTTCAAGCAAGGCCGTAAGATCCTACACCACCACTGTGAGTTTTTTGATTTGAGAAAACAGTGTTATAACTACCAGAGCAAGCACAGCCAGCTCCACAAAGAAACACAGAAGCAATTTCCTCCAAATGCCCAGGGGACATCCTGTTTGCTGTTCGACATCCTGAAGAAAACAAAAATCTAAGAATAATTACAGCCAAAGCAACTAAGGTGAAGCCCTTTGGTAATTTTCAGCCCTGAATAACTAAAAAGGGTGACAATTATTTTAGCTAATGATCACTGAACTTTGAGATTAACATTCACAGCTGAGGAACAGGAAGCAGCTCTTTAGAAGGCAGCACTGCTGTTAGGCTAAGCCCAGAGCTTTGTGAAATAGCTGGTTGACACTTGCTATCATCAAGGGACACAGTGCATTACCCAAAAACCCAAGGAAGTAAAGAAAGCACAGAAAGCTCAGTAAAGATGGACTGGGAGCCTCCCCTGCCTTCTTCCTACATAACACAGACTGCATCAATTTATGAGGGCACAAAATGTTTCTTGTTGGCCTATACTATACTCTTATGATGCACAGCACAAGAGCGTCTTGGCACTAACTGTATTTTACCTACAACTGTAGTTTTTAAAATTTCCCAGACACAAAAGGACTGGCTGAAACACTGTAGCTTAGAGCAAAAAACAGGATCTGGATTTCATACTGTGTTTTCTGTCGTGACAGAAAAGCTAACTCAAGTGTCCTTGTTCTGAGTCCTCTTCCTGATTTGTATACCTCCAAAACCCAGCCCCAAACTGTTTGGCTCAGATTATTCTTGTGATGGTTACAGACAAAAATAAGAAAAAAAGAACCACACTAGCAAGCCCTGCTGAAGAGTAATCCTCTTCCTGCAGCTGGAAGGCCAGGATCCTCCAAATCTGTAAACTGCATCCTGATACGGCTGAAAGGGCAAACTGCAGAGCAACCACAAAGCAGATACACCATCCACTGAAGGTTATTCAGCTGGTCTGAATTGCTCCCTGTGAGGTGAGACATCCTCTCCTCACTGATTCTGGAGAGCAAAGCTGCCCTGGTGCCTTTCAGAAAGGAGCCAGGCTGTGCTTGGGGATGAGCTGGGTCCAGAGGAGGGGAAACCTGCCTAAGGCAGGCCCAGAGAAACACAAGCCTTTGCGCCTGCATCGTTTCACAGCAGGCACAACGGCTTGTCAAGCATCAAAGTAAACAAGTCCACTAGTCTAACTAGAAGTCTGATTTGAAGCTGATTTAAACTGCTATAAATGGTGTATAGCATGCTTATTGAGCTTTAAGCCAAACCTTAGTTTTGTTCAGGTTAAATAAGTAACAAATCAGTTGAACTGGAACAAGCAGCTTTCAAAGTAAAATTAAAGTTAACAGCCCAGTTAAGTTAGACTGCTGCAGTCCTTCCCTTAAGAATGGTCTTAGCTGCAGGAAACGCTTATCTTCCTTGACACATTTGGTGCAGAAAGGTGTTTTAAACAGTAATAAGCATCTGTTTTCTCTACCTGTTCAGTGGGAAAGTCTAGAGTTATACAAACAGCACCATAGAGGATAACATAGTAATAGCAAAATGCATTTACTAATGATCCTACTAATATTTCCTGAGAGCATCTCCAAATACTCTGCAAATACCCATCAAGTGTAAACAGCAAGGATGCGCAGTGGGTAGTATTATCGTCCCAGTTTCTCAGAAGGAATGAAAAGATCAGATGACTTTGGGAGCATCAAGCAATGGACCTGGGATAAGGCTAGGACTACAACTAGAGAGAAGACTGGATGGCTAAAAGCACTGCAGCTTTTAATAGCAACCATCTTGCATCTTAACCACAAGATCATTCTCCCTGGATGGTGTGTAAGTAAATATTTCTTAGAAAGTATAATGTTAACCGAGTAGAGCTTGCTGAGAAAGCAAAAAAAGGGTTTGCTGCTTTTTTGGATACTGCATGGAAACCCCGCACCTCCAAAGGAAATATTTTAGTAAAAAGCAGCACAGAGATACAGCGTGAAAAAATGAAGCCATCAGATAGGAAGGTTTTGTGGAAGAGGGGTAAGGGAGTAATCTTCGCTACTGGGAAGATACGGCGGGATTCAGGACTGCTCTTGATACATGGGACAATGAGGTTTTAGTCTGGGCAAAGACCTGTGCCTGAGTGCTGCCTGAAGGCAGGGGGATTCAAGGTACCTTGGATACAGATTTGGGAAATGACCAAGGTCTGTCACACCATGGGATCTTTTCAAGCAGCAGTGCGGCCCAGAACTGCTATAACTGTGGGGAACAAAATTGAAAGCTCAATCCAGAGACCAAATGTCAGCAAAAGGACTTCTCTGAATTGTAGCTCTTTCTGTAAGTGCGAGTGTGGGAGAAGCAACAAAGCCCAAAATAACAAAATTCACCAAGGCAGAACTATGGCTAGAGCTAGATAACCAACTTCTTCTTCAGATCTTTAATACTCCCTTGCTGCTGCCAGTGGATGAGCAGCAAGAGGACACTAGAAGTAGCAAGTGGGAATGGCAAAAGCCTCTAAAATTATGATGCAAAAATTGAACATGTCTCCTAGAGATGTAAAACTGGTCTCATGTACAGCTTTTTTGCTAACAGTTGTCTCAGTTGATATGCAAATTCCATATAACAGTACATGTCTACATATTGTTGCACTATAAATATCTTTGCGTGAAACACTTTACCTTACTGCTCTTCATAATGTACCTGAGTTTCCTATTTAAAACAGTACCACTGCTAAAGGAAACAATTAACAGAGGGCTAAAGGAAACAATCTTATTCACTGAACCAACACTGTTGTCTCAGCAAAACAACACAATTAACATCTGAGTTCACAGGAAAATATATTATCACAACAGATGCATGTGCATGTATTTTGGCCCTTTGGTAAAATGCACTGTGTTGGGGCCAGATGTTTCTGCTCATGCCTAAGAAGAATCCAGCTGCATCAAGCTGTGAATATTTCTTCTGATCTGTCAAAATCTGCTATGAACTAGAAGAGAAAAAACCAGAACCGAAGTTTGAAATAGAAGGCTGTTTTCCACTGGGAATTTTACTACCATCTGTATTTTAAAAGCTTTAGTACAACTGACAGAGTCTGAAAAGGTTTGCAACACAATAGGTAAAGCACACTGAAATACCATTCAAGTAAGGTTTCTGGTAGAGTTGAAACATATGGTAAAAGGCTAGTTTTATGCACATTTTTTCCCCTTAAAAATCAATTTATACTTATTAGTTAGATTTACAACATGTTTAAATTGTACAGCCTTTCTTGTAATGTGCTGCCATTACGAGCTGAACTCTCATTATTAAGATGATAGAGCAATATTGAATTACTGGGCAAACAAGGTCCTTTTTCAGAAACACGAGAGGTGATTCTTTTTCTCACGGTTTCTAAAACCAGGTTGTTGGTTTTTGCTTTCATTAAGAGAATTATTATGGATTTGCACTGGTGCAAGAGTAAAATGATATCCTTCCCCTGAAACCACACACACACAAAAAAAAAGGAGCCAAAATGGAAACAGAATAGCTAAACATAAAACATGAAAGCATCTCATAACAAGGTAAGTTCACAAACTATGCCATGTTTGTCAACGCTTTGTATTGTCCTTCCTAAGAACCTTCTACCCAGCGGGACCAGCATGCTCCCACCTCACAGACCACCAGTGGAAAAGCCCGTAACTCATCTCACAGAAACCTCTGTTGTTTGATCCCCAAAACCCAGCTCCTTCTGTCCACAGGGAGAATGCAACGGCAGGAGCAGGATCAGCGACTTGCTTCTATTCAGTAAGTGGCTGCACCATTATCTTCTGGTGAGTCCTAAAGCTGAGATTTTCTGAAGTGCCTCCGGTGCCTTGACACCTACAGGCATCAAGATTCCAGTCTCTCATGTTCTACCCTCAAAAGAAAACAAAGAAAAAAAAATTGCCTGAAACGGACAAATACACATGGTACAGCACAAAGGAAGCATAATATAGCTGGATATATCTGAACTGAACTCAGCTTAAATTCTGATCTTCTCTGGTTATTGCCTGCTCTCCACATTTGTACGCCAGCACTCGGGCAGCTGTGCTGCCTTCCAGGTGTGCGGCACAGCTTTGCCACTGACAGGGTTATCTATTTTACAAAGAATTATGCTAGCAGTGAAAATCACAGTAGAATTGTTTTGAAAGAAGCAAGCCTCAGATGGACAATTTAGATTTCACAGAAGCTGAAACAGGATTTGCAGGTTCAAATTATTAATCAACACCCTGCCAGGCAGGGGCCAAGAGCAATCTGCCGGTGCTGAATTTTCTTGGACTTAGACTATAAAATCTGGATTTTAGATTGACTCAGTGGGGAGAGCACTTTTTGTGCCTACAGTCCTTTCCTTCTGAAGCACCCAAGCAAAACCGGTCCCTGGCTTTTAGGGGAAAGTATGAACTTACAGATGGTTGGGAAAACTTCTTCCTCCAGGAAACTAGGGATTCAGGGGGTTTCTGAGCCACGGACACAGTGCACATGACAAGGTTACTTCTCTGTTGTTAGAAGCATGTTCTATATATGACAAGATGTTATAAACTGCACATGAGGTCACACGGGGTCTTTCTTTTGTTAGCAAGAAACATGGAGAAAAGAGGCCAGAAAAAGGCGGGTGCCCTCAGAGTACCCAGCCTATTGCTGCAACAGCATCAGTTCTCCCACAATGGCAATTGTGATGACGCAGGCTGCTCTGGCAAGGAAGAATTTAATTGTAATAAGCACCTAGCACAATGTAACAACGCTTAATCACAGAGAATCACACAGTGGGTGCCTCCGGTCACATCAGGCTAGCTTTAGCATCCTTTTGCTTGACCTATCAAGCCAACACACACCTGCAAAATTCTGCAAAAAAACCTAGGAAAACTCTTTGTAAATAATTTTAAAGAGAATGCTAACTAATGTTGTTCTACAAACCAAAATGTAAAATGGGTGGAACCACATTCCAGCGTTTGCTGCATATTTTTACATGGAAGGAACAGCAACTGGCACTAGAGTGGACCACTGGCATCTGTGGTCAGGACAAGCAGTGGTGTGGATTTGACGTGCCTCTCTGTCATAGCCTGATGATGTATTTCAGAAGAGCACCTCATCTGTGCAGATACTTGAAACACAGCCCTCGCATGCCAGAAACCACCCCATCTCCCGTGTTTCTGCACTCAGAGCGCAGGATGCCGGGAAGGGGGGACCCCGCAGCTCAGCGTGCCAGCGTTTGGTGCAATAGGGGTTCCTGAGCAGCTGCTCGTGCTCCCACAGCTGAAGCCCCAGAGCGTGCAGGGATGAACGTTCCAGGATCCGAGCGTGGTGTGCTGCGGGCAGCAACCCCCACGCTGGGGAATAGGTGCGGGCGGCAGAAAGGTAGGGAGAAGGCGCAAGCCCACGTGTGAGAGAAGATGCGCATATGCCCACGTGCATGAACGAGACAGGACCGCCCAACGTGCGAGCCAGACGGCATCCGTTCCAGGTCTCCTCTCTCCTCTAGTGTACATCTTTATTACAACGAAGTCTTGCAAGATGAAAATTGGGAGCTTAAGGCCAAAATCAAAATAGAAAGAACAAGACACACTCCCATAGACCTTGTTTGAAAATGGCGATTTAGTTTTTCCTTTATTTTTACCGTAATGGTCTCTCAGTGAGGCTAGCTACAGAGGTGTCACACTGCTGTTCCTGTTGCACTGTATTATAATAATACTTGCTTCCTCTTGCCAGCTACTCATCAAGGACTACCCCCAGCACAGCCCTCCTTTCTTTCAGATCTAGTCAGAAGGCAAATTAGTTGCAGCCTGATGGGGGAGTGCTAAATTTTTCATTACAATCTTTCTCTGGAGGTTTGGTGTTTAATAATTTGTACTGTATAAAATTTCACATATGGGAAAACACGGCACCACACAGCCTCTCCAGATGCCTTTTTTTTTTTCCTTGCTGCTAATCATGTGAGCCCCCAGCTAAAGGAGTGGATTTAGGGCATAATTAAAGCTTTATACTTTAATAGTAATATGGGTAAAGCTCAATTTTATTTTTGAGACGAACATGCCACATTTGTAAATTCCCATTTCACTGAGGATCAATTTTCAAACAGGCTTTGTACCCAGGTTTCTTTGTTCCCCGATATATATCATGGAAACATAAACCACGTAAGCAGCTCATGGTACTATGAAAGACACACACCCCTGCTTAGCCACTGCAAAGGCTCTTTAATTCCTTACCATCAGTCTAAGAGTGGTGGTGGTTGTGCAGGGGACATCTGCAAGAGAGCCTTGACATCATCTGCTCTGGTTTTCATCACATAATTTGGCAGGGGAGTCTCTCCGATTGGTCATATGAACTTCAAATTGCTGACAGTTTTAGCTACAGCCCAGAGAAGAACTGAAGGGATTTAACTTTGCTGCTGCTCTCCCAACACAGCCACCACCCTTCTTCCTTCCCCACACAGCCCGCAACTGCAGGGCTGCTGTCACGCATGGGAACGCAGCGTCTTAGTCGATTTTCCCACAAAACTACTTTCTCTCGCATTTCTGATGAGAAGAACAACCTGGAACACACTTTCAGGATTAACTACAGCTGCGTGCAGAGAACCAGCACAAGGTTTACACACCAGTTAAGACCTCCAAAAGCCTCATTGTAAAGACTTAAGTGGGACCTAAGTAGGGGATAGATTCTGCAGTAGGTACTTCACAGCGAACGACCCATCATGTAATGTACCTACTCCCGTAACCCACCAAGTGACACACCATTTCTCATCCCCGAGTCTTCCAGAATCCCTTTATCTTCTCAGCAACATACTGAGATCTCAGCAACGACACACTGCTGCAGAGCATGACAGGAAGGGCAAGTGAAATGGAACAAGGGGTGCTAGCAGAAAGGCAGGAGACAAATTCATTGCATGGCTGAGACAGGAATAGTTATGTGATGGTCAGCATTTTGAGGACTAATTTTAGTTATTTTACGAACTCTGAAGTACAGCTCCCTCAAAGAAAGAAGCACCCCAGTGATTATGTTCCCAGGATAACAACTTACAATATCAACTCCCTTCCCTCTTCTCCTAAATGTTCTCCTAAGTAAATTCAGGAAACACACACACACAGAGTAGGACAATGACCACCTTTCACAATATGGTTTTAATTCAGTCCAAGTTTCTTCCATCTGCTCAAGAGACCTACAGACTGCCTTAAAATGAAGCACTTTGGTGCTATGATGGATTTCTAATTTCCCATAAAGAAACCATGTGATAAGAGCCAGTTTGAACTACTGTGGTAAAAATTTACAGTATTCTTTGATGAATCTCATGCTTCAACAAAAAGAAGAGATTCCAGTTTTGCCATTAAGTGTCTCTGTGTCCCCACATGGTGGTTGAAAGCCAGGTTTTACTCTACCATTCAGCAGCAATACTGGGTGAGGTAAAGTAAAACCGTTACCACGGATAGGCATCTGCTCAGCTCTCAGAGCCTGCAGTATGCTGGCAAATACATCAAAGGACGTAGAACTGAGAAATAATGACCTTGAAAGTGAGAGCTTATTTCTGGTTTTATCCATCTTTAATATCACAACTTAAACTAAGTCAACCATGCATTGTAAGATCTATATTGTACCCTTCCAAATCTATTTGAAAATGCTGAAGTCTTGCAATGTTATTTGTTGAAGTGCAGAGCTTATAACAGGTCAAAATTTCACTTGCCTTCTAACTGATTATGTCTGTTACTTACGTCAGTACAACTGATACGGGATCCACAGCTCCCCAAACTTAGTAAGCCTTCTTAGTGGCCATGAAACTCCTGAGATAAACTTGTCATATATGGTAGTCAAATTTAAATATAAGAAAGGAATATATATATATATTTAAAGTGTTTTATAAATGTCTTTATGTTGAGTTCCAATTTCACTGGCATGTATAGGTCCTGCAGGGTGAAGACTTGCAGCTCTGCAATCCTTATGTTTTTGACCATGTAGCTTTATCAAGACTTGATTAGTGACCAGCTGCAAGAGCGGCAACGTAACACTACCATGCACAGAAGAAAGCGACCTTGAGGAGGTTCACTCATCTCAACATCTATCAGTCATTTCCATGAAATCCCTGGGCAGAAAAATACCCATATGGAGACATAACAGGGGCAGAGCCTCCATGTCAAAGAGCAGATTGGACTCTTGCCACCAGGCCCATGACAGTGATCTCTAATTCTCCAGGACATCTGCTTATCCAGCAAAGCACAAGACAGTCATCCAGCAGACAGGACAGCACTGGGGTTAGCATACCCGACATGGAGTCAAGTTCTACCTCTAGCTCTGACCCTAGGCACATTTATCTCTACTATTGCCCTCCTCCCCCCCTTTTTTTTCTTAAATAGAAACCAGTTATACATAATGTCATTATGCTCAGTTTGTGAGGCTGAGTTTATCTGCGACTGCCAAAAGCATGGTAATCTTCAGCGCAAAGTCCGATTACTTTGTCATCATGCATCTCTGCAGATAGCAACGCTTACGTTATCCTTTGAACGGGAAGAGGTCAAACCACTGAGGTTAAACCCGTGAGGCCTGAGAGCCAAAGGACAAGCTGCAGTATCAGTTTTTGCTAAAGGAAACTCATCCGTGTTCTGATATGGCGGGAAAAGGATTTATATCAACTTACACCAGATAGGGAACATGTGAAATAAATACGTAAGTCAGAACTTACTAATGGGTATTATTTCTCAGATAGTCGCAAGTTAATGCTATATAGCTAGGCAACAAAGCCATTCCATCCTTGATAAAGGCATAAACACATTAAAGGAATAATCCCTGTGTGACATGAGGTTATGTGTGCATTCATCAAATTTTCACCGCTTCTGCCAGCACCGCCTTTTAAAAATCACTGTTCTGACCCAGCTTGATCAAACCCTGCGCCCATTATTTGCTTCTCCTTCAATATGCACAAACATGCAGAGAATCCCATTCTAAATCCCTTTTAAAATGATAAATAGAAGTCTCCTGTATCACAGACAAACCAGCAAGCTCGAACTAATTTCTGTAGTTCCATATTATTTCCAGTATCAACTTATCTATCAGTTACACCTGCCACGAAAACACCAGAGTCATGCTTTGCACCCAGGTCCTCTTTCAGAGGGGGAATTACAAGAAGCAAAGCCCTATCATGCCTGGTGCACCACCAGTGAGGTGTTGACTCAGTCATTTACCCTGCCCCTGCCCATTAAATCTGTAGGATGCTTTATTTTACGCTATTTACTGGGTGTTTAGTCCTGATCCCCTCAAGTTATAGATCATTTTCCTATTCAGTAGAAGCAGTAATTCAACACTAAGGAAAGGGTTAAGAACATGTTTGTTTTCCATTATTGTAACAGGTCCCTTCTTTTTATCAGTTGCCTTTGAAGACAGTACAAAGTACATCGTAAGTATCAGACCGTCTTAAAACCAAGCACTGTTACAAGTTGCCATGCTATAGACTGGGAAATGGGTAGCTCTGCTTTGCCTTGTGAAAATAAAAAGGTAATGAAGAAAGAAATAATGATCTGAGTCTATGTCAAAGAATCCAGCTTGAACTAACTCAATATTTGCGATCTTTTTCTTCCCTTTAAGAAAATTCACACAGAAAAACAAAGCTCTTCAAATACAGTAACTTATTTAAAACATTTACTGGGGGATAATTTCATATTCTTAGCTCAACACCCAATATTTATTATCATTTCACCATTCTGGGTGTGGAGTCTGTGGGTATTTTGATAAATGGGTCGATCCATCAAAGTTTTGCAAGCATCTCCCTCCTTCTGTGGAAAGACAATTTGGGAACCTTTACTAATCTTAGATTTCCCTGCACAGACAGGATAAGCAGCAGAATGTAAACTAATGAAAACAGCTATGCAAGAGGAATCTTTTTTTACCCTTTTAAAGACACTGAGAAAATCTGCAGTAAGATCCAGATTAGGGGTGAAAATTCTCATGATAAAAAAGTTTAAGTTACCCTTTTTCAAGCTAGAATTAAGGTCATAATAATCTCTTCATTCTAGAAATACATAATACAGCACAATAAGACCTCTTGAAGGGACAAGGTATTTCCTAAACTTTAGTGTAACAAGACAGTTTAAAAACTGACAGTTTCCAAGGTTTGGGCTCTCTCCAGATATAGTCATTAGTTACTGCAAAATACAGGATTGCTTCATTACTGGCATGCACATTTGAAAATAAACACTCTGCTTAGAAGTTCGAGAAAGACACACTCAAGTAGTAAGCCAAGATTCACACATCAGGGTATAAGTTCTCAGAGCTCTGCTTAAATTAAAAACTTAAACTTAAAAAGTTCTAACTGGTGCAATTATACAGAGGGACAATCATGAAAGGAGGAGCCAAAACAAGTACCCATCCTGGAATACTGAGTATGAAACAATGATACACAGAATTATACAGAACATTATTTTGAAGCACCTTTTTCTTCTGGGAAACCGCGGAAGAATACAAAAGATGGTAATAGCCAAGTATGATTTTTTTTTTTTTTTTTTAAATAAAATTGGAGGAACTAACATTGCATTTGTCTGTTGGTAAAATGGAGGGAGGGGAAAAGAGACTATTGTTAAAAAACAGTAGGAAGCCTCCACTGTTGTCATCTCCACCTGCAATCCTTCCACTTCCCTGAAATCAATGATATCTTGGGGCAAAATAGACAGCTCTTTCTGTACTGAAATTTCACAGTAAATGGTTTTACAAGCTCCGTGTTGCTTTATCAGCCATTAGTGAATCACTTTAATGGGAAAATTCACCCCAGCTCATAGGAATTGCCACATTTTAGGCCACCTCTGAATGAAAATAATTTACCAAACAGAAAATAAGTGATCTAATGCTGAATGTGCCTCCCTCTTTCAATGAATAAGTTGCTAAAAACAAAATTCTGATGCAAGTTTGTAAGATTTAATGAATATGCAGACTGTTAAATGAAGAGACTATACCCCAGAGTTGCTCATTTAGGATGCTGCCATTATAATAAAATCAGGTAAGTGTCCAATGAAAGCTCAGGACCCTGGGCTGGTGCCATCTAATTGAAGTTTACAACTTTACTGGAGATTCCTTGCATCTTATATGTCTGCTTTGTACAGTTTAGTAGCTGGTGGCCTTGGCTATAACTTAATGACAAATCAGAAAGGAAGGTTGTGTCAGCACGATAACATTTGGCTAAGCTGAAATGTAGGTTTAAGGCATATTTCACCTGTTCCCATCTTAATTTAGTTGGACTAACAGGTCCTAATCACACAGAACAAATGGGTCTTTAAAGTAGAGATATAAAATTAAGGGCCAGGTCCTGCATGTCCCTCATCGCCAGCGAAAGCGCTGAGAGTCGGTGGCACCGAGTGCCCGTCAAGCAGCCCTGAGCTGCAGCCGAAGATCAGGAGACAACACGGTCAACCCTGATCAAATGGACCCCAGGAAGGCCCAAAGCAAGGAGGGGAACGAGCCCCAGTTTAAGCCTTGTGAACGACCATGAGGTTAGAGCTTGAAGACATCCTGAAGGGGAGAAAATGGCAGGCGTAAATGGAGTGAAAGGTGATACCAGTCACCTGCCCACGGTTAAGCTGCCTCCAGGCGGGGTGACTGGTGAAGGAGAGTGCGTTTCACCTGGTACCCATTGCAAGGGCCAAGGCAGGAGAGGTGGGGAGGGTTCCAGCAGATTCAGAGGTGATGCATTCCCACGGCTTTCACATTTATTTTTCAACACTATAACAATAACCTGATGGAAAGAGTTGATTGGCAGATGCCAAGTAAAACACTTCAAGAAGATAAAAAAAGCCATAAGAAAGCAAGACTATATAACTTTCTAGGAGATAAGATGGAGCGTGTTCACTATAAACAAAACCACCTCCGCATCCCACGTACACAGATACGTACTGTGTGGCGGTCCATTAACACTCAGTATGTTCCACTGATTAAAAAGAAAATTTAATACATCTGTCGGAACACAGAGACAGAATAAATATCCTTATCGTTCCACTTACTGTAAATAATACTTAAGTGCAAGTCAAATATTAGCTATATTCAGCACAGCATCATAACAAAACAGGCACTGCTAACATTATGGTCCCAAACTGTGTTATTCTTAATTAACATGTGACATATATCTGCTTTTGCAATCACCCATTACTGATTAAATGACAAGGCACAATGTCAGATGCATAATCTGATTGGTTAGTACTCAGTTATCAAGGTGTTACATTTTGAAATTGCCTGTGAATTGATTTCTTTTATTGAATTAATAAGTGTTATCATACTGTACAGAAGGTAAAATTGCTACTGAATGTGAGCGATAACATGTAATTACAGAAAATCAAATCCTAATCTGCAGAGCCAAGCCAGGTGTCAACATTTTAATTGTAGTTAGGGAAGCACAGTAACACCATGGAGCAGGGGGAGGAAGGGAAGAGATATTTCAAGTGTGGGAAGAAAGAAACATATTGCCTAAAAAACCAACTTTAGTTAGGCATGACAGCAATGTGGAGGGATGTCAGCCACTTGTGTGTGTAGAAATATTATACTTAATTTTTCATTTTAGGCTATAATCCCACATGCTGGGACACTTGACTGCCATCCAGACCCAAATCTGTCTATCAGACTCTTAAGATTTGTATTTTTGGGTGAATGTTTCTGAAAGATTTTAGGAGATACAAGCATAACATACATAAATTATGCACTTCCCCTATTCTTTCCTTAAAAAAGAAACAAAATTAACATCTCTCCTTTCCCCAGAAAGATCGAGTCCCTGTGAGATGATACCACAGTTTTCTGCTATAAATAAAAACTCAAAGATTTTACCAATTTTAGTAGTGTCACATACTCTTTCAGTGAAAAATGCCTTCTTCAAGCCATTTCCTCATTGCTCTCCCTGTTAGTTTGCTTTCAAACACCACACTAATGCAACTACTGGTGTCTAAATTGATGATGTTAAATTGGTGTAACCCCCTTGCACAGACACCCTCAAATTAGCTAGTTCCAATACATTTGATGTGTATCAGCCACTCTTAAACCAATTTGAGTGTTCATGCTAACGGACTACACCAGTTTAACTATGTGTACTCAGAAAATGTGGTAGTTAATTTGCTGCAATTTCTTTGGATTAAGGAGGCCTAGGAGAGTCCCGGCTTCCTCCTTGCGCCACATGAAGGAGGAGCCATTCAAGCCACTGTAACCGCCTTGGCAGAGGCTTTGATTCTCACTCGTTGGTGCCGATCCAAGACCTTTCCCTATCGCTCCTCTGTCCAGGCAACGCCGCGTTGCCAGGGCACTTCCAGGTTCCCATATCTCCATCCCTTCCTCCTCTGTGTTGCTGCCTGCCTACCGTTAGTACCCAAGTCATCTTCTCCCACTGCCATCCCCAAGATCCTGGCTTGGAATGCTGTTTCTCGCGTCCTCCTGAGGGCTCAACAGGGCTGTTCACAATCAAGCACAAGCTACCAGCTTCTCCTGTTGTGAACTTCTCTTGTTTTGGATTCTCACTGTGATCTCTGTCCTTTGGAAAAGGGACCCGTCTAGGCACAATATGAAGTAGCAAACAGAAAGGAAGCACCAAGGGCAGATGACATAAAGCTTTGTTCAAAGACCATGCTGCTTCCCTACTGCCAGCTACCAATCTGCAAAACATCTGTTCAAATCATCAGCTTTTTCTTTTGTTCAAGGATAAAGAGAAAGAGGTTAAGTCATCCTGTTTTGTATACAGAGAGCAAAGTTAAAAACCATGCTACTACCACCCAGTTGGCAAGATATGTTGGCAGCAGGATGGCACATAAAAATTGTACATGAAGCTCTTTCCAAATTAATTCCTTCTATGCTTCTGTTTTCAGGGTAATAGTGAAAGTTTCCTTCTTGCATTGCAAACCCCTGGGCTTAGCTGTGAGATTACCAGCCCAGAAAGCATCTTATCAACACAGTAACCTAGCAAAGTAATGCAAGAGGTAGCCGGTCACAGCTTTGTGTCCCAAGAACTATGAGGGCATCTTACACATACAGTTCTCCAGGGTGGTGAGGAGAAACATTAATCTAGGCAGGGGTATGCAGCATGGCGAGGTGGAGTGCCTGGGCAAGCAGAATTTTGGCTGGATACAGACAAGCCATCACTGCATGGAGAAGGGAGAGAACAGTACCCCTTCAGTATGACTGCATCTTAATTCTGTACATGGGCTTGTCTTATAGACACTAATAAAGTTTTTGAAAGAAAAAAAACTTATTGCTGGAGTTGAAATAAGGTATTTTAGAAAGAAAATGCCTAAAACATGGGATGTGTAATTTGGGTCTGCAGTGAACACAGTGGGGAAAATAACTGGGAGCAGTTGTTATATGCCTAAAGAATGTGAATTCTGGAGAGTAAGAGGAATTAGACTAGCAGGAGAAGGTTGAACTATTATAATGGGGAAAAAAATAGCTATATACAAGAGAGGCCTTTTCTCAAATAATTTCTTTCTACAGTTAAACGTAAGTGCCAGGGAACATCACTGCAGGAGAGTGAACGCTGGTATCGACTGAGATGAACTGCACCAACTTGGAGGGCTTTTGCTATGATGAACATCTGCATGACCTCCATGCAGGAACTCCGGAAAAACAGCAAGCAGCTAATTGGGTTTCCCTTCCAGTCACTCCATTTACAGCTATTTCCTGACCTCAACTTTACAATGTTTGGAGGCTTGGTGGTTTAATGAGCTCAAATTCATGCTTTTTCACAAACAGAACTTGTCCAGGTATGTCCCTGTATGTCTTCTAGGTTGCGGCCACTGCAATGCAGAAGCAGATGCTTGTTGCTCCCCAGCTGACCCAGTTTCTGGAAGAACATGGGAAGGATGCTGCCTCCGGTGCTCCTTTACTGAAACACGCCATACAAAAAGCACGCTGATAGCGCTGACGCATGGGGAAAGATTAGACAGAGCGGCACCACGGAGCAGCAGCGGTCTGTGTGCTGCCACACGCGAAAGGAACTCCTGACCTCGGCTTGATGCATTTCTTCCATTTCAAGGAGACAGAGCCGTAACAGCCCAGACGTGACAGTCCCACGGCAGCTTTAGCTGATGGAAGTTATAAGCTAACCAATTCCCACTCTTCCCTTTGCCCCCAGCTCCTCTCTTGCACCAGTACCTTTATGACTAAGTGGTGAGACAATTCAGGAAATTAGCCCAAAAGAAACTAATTTCTTTTTTTTAATCATGTTAGCTTTTGGCTGGTTGAGCGCTCTGCAGCAGTTATCAGCACATACGCTAGTGGCTGGGAGGAAAGGGAACGTGTGGCTAGAAGCAGGAGGGAGGGAGCTGGAGACCCTCTCCCTGTAAGCTGGGACCATGCTGGAAGCACGGCCCCGGGCTCATGAGACCCTGTGGGGCTGGCACAGCACATGCATGCTCTATTTTACAGGGACCTTCAGAAGTTCAAAGGAGGAGGATCCTGGAAGCCACCCTGGCTGTTTTAAAGGCATGTATCAAACACACAAGTTAATTTTTTGCTACAATAACTCCTTTGAATTCTGCTGTGCAAAATCACAGTTACAGCTATCCCAGATCTTGCTGTTCTGTGGGAGAGATTCCCAGGATGCATCTTCCTTCAATAATCTCCTGTATATTGCTGCAACCGACTTGGGCACCTACTTAATCTGTGACCTTACAGCTCCTGTCAAGCAGACAGTGACCCCCTTTAGACTCATATAACCCATTACCAAATTTTCATTTTTATTAAGCTCACCAGAGACTTCTTTCCTTCTCCTCTAGGAAGCATGAATTCTCTCGTGTCATTTATTCCACAAATGATTTATACCAAGAGCCTGTCAACTACCGGAGGTACTTGCTTGTGCTTACTACACCTGCAAGTAGCTCTGTCCTTTCCGGGTCATTACTAATAAAGCACTTATCCCTCATACAAGCACAAACGCCTCCCTGTGCTCTCACAGGTATTTATCTGAGCGTTTCAGAGTCCTCAGTGGATTTATCCTCACAGTGGTCTGGCGAGCTGGGCATTGGCACAATTTCTGTTACACAGATGAAGAACAAGGCTCGGGGACTGAATTCAGCTCTTTGCTCCTTCGAGGAGACTTAATCTCCTGAATCAGGATGCTGTAACCACCAGACCGTTCTTCCTCCTGCTCCCCACACCTGCTTCCCCTTGGGACAGCAGGAAACTACTTGTGGTTCATCCCAAAGTCTCTGCTTTCTCAGCCAGCCCCACAGCAGCAGAGCACTGCCGCCCCAGTCTGCTGAACAGAAGGTTTCATCCCGTGGCCATTTCTTACTGATGAAGTGCTTATGAAAGACAGCATCGAAAACCTTGCGGCCCAGCCTGCATGACCTAAATCATCACCCTCCCGTCCCGCTCCCCGTCCACAGATGACTCACGGGATGAAGTCTCCCTACTGCTTAGCACCACTTGCTATGCAGCCAGCCAGATTTCACGAACAACAGTAAAACAAATATATTTGTCTTGCAACTAGAGCGCCAAGACAAGCAAGGAGCAAAGCTGGGGGCCAACTGTAACACCACTGATTTTGGCAGTCAGCCCTCTTTCCAGCTCCTTATATATTTTTGTCCCAACTTTCCACCCAGTTCTCCCTCTTCTCAGGATTTCTGGGCAAATCATAACATCCACCAAAGAGCGACAAATGGCTGCACGGCTAAGTGCTTGCCCTTGATAAATTAAGGCATCTCCACGCTCTCTCCTCTCCCACTCTTCCCAGCGTCACTTTATCACAGGCGAGCCTGAGGAACCTGTTACTGCTGTTTCTCTTTCAAACCCTAAAGCCAACTGGCAAACCAGGATTTAACCTCACAGCTGCTGAATACAGTTAGATTAATACATGCTGGCCAAACAAAATATTGCTTTTAAAATGCAATTTGTGCTTGGCATTGAACACTGGGAGAATTCAGAGCAATTTGCACTGCAGACCAGCTCATAACCCTATGCAGAAAGTGCTTTGATGCCCCCAATTTACATCTGACAGCCTTAATGCATTTTGGAAGGAGGCAGTGGAGTAGAAAGCCCCTGCCCTAATCACAACTGATGTAAGAAAACTGAAAATACTTAATTGCTTCTAATTTGTTATAAAATTCTCTGTGTGTGCACACCCTCTCTTTCCAAAACCTAAAAAGGCACAGCAAGATGGTGGAAAAAATGGGGAAATTCTGGCAAGTTATCATGAGCATTTTAGCCTGAAAAATCTTCCTTATTGATCCAA
Organism: Phaethon lepturus; assembly: GCF_000687285.1. NCBI lineage: Eukaryota > Metazoa > Chordata > Aves > Phaethontiformes > Phaethontidae > Phaethon > Phaethon lepturus. The sequence continues at coordinate 44,934 of NW_010547067.1, forward strand.
AACATACCTGGCAGTTTATTTCTGGTGGGGGAAAGAAAGGCCTAACAAAAGGCTTTCACCTACGATTATCTTGCCTGACCCTCAGGCAGCTCCATAGTGCTGTACCAAGCCGCACATGTATTCATCTGCACAGGTATTTATGGTCAATCTCTTACAGACAAAATGCATATTTCCCCACAACAGTAAAAGTCAGTTCAAAGCACACTGCTCCCATTGAAGTCCATGGGAGACTTCTTCTCCCCATCATTTTTGACAGGAGTTGGGTTGGGCCTGTTGAAATATTTTGCTTCAGGAAAATCCTCACTTGTTGATTAGGGCCCAGTGGGAAAAAACACAAAGAATAACTTATTTTTACTGAATATGCCCATTCCCCAAATAATTTTAAATTAATCCTCCAATTTCATTTCAAGCTGCTTTTCTGCTGTGCTTGGTTGCTGAAGGAGAAAAGATTCTGGAGAACGCAACACAGGTGAATTACATTTGCTCAACATTTTCAGCATTAAATAATCTGCACATAACTCAGGCTCACTCGAAAGGTACGCTGCAATGATCTGACATAAAATATAGCTCTGCTAAGCCAAAAAAGATAAAACAGGGATACCTTCATATTTAAAGGAGAAACAGTGAAGGATTTCATATTTTAATGAGATACAGATGCCGACCACTGAATGAATCACTCTACCCATAATTAAAGAGTCTTCTGATGTCTGAAGACTCTTCCTGCCATGAAAACTCTTGGATGCTATTTCATCTCCATCCTAAGCCTGATTTCAGACTGAAAGAGGGGGATCCAAATGTTGATGTCACCCCAGACACCACTTATATTCTCCATTTCCCTTTTGAAGAACTTGGTATTAATTTCTGTCTGTTCGTGGTTTTATGTTTTTATAGGTCTTCAGGCACCCTTAGAGCTAGACAGAAGATATGAAAAATCAACAACGGACCAAGGAATTTCCAGGCACCACACTTCAGCATTTCATGCAAAACAGCAGTATTTAAATTAGGGATCTGTCTCACTAACATTCAAACCACACTATAAAATCAGAAAATTTAACTTTCAAGTACACAAAGAATGCAAGAATATTTTACAGTTTTGCTGATGCTTCAACCATAATACCAGGCAAATGAAAGTTACAGGGAGAAGTTGGACCTTTATTATTATTATCCAGCTGAGCTAACTGGGTGGGGGGGGAACAAGAAAAGCAGCTTACAGATACGCAGTCTTTCCACGAGATGCCCAAAAGCTTGTGTCTCACCTGGTTAACTGCATGACCAAAAAAGCTTCTCTCTTTTCCAATTAAAATGGAATTTTGTATTTTCATTTACTTTTCACTACTACTCCCTGGGCATGAATAAATCTCTCAGCTTTCCTGCTACAAGGTGAAAGGATGGTTTTAAAAAAACAAACAAACAAACAAACAAAAAAAACTTATCTTGGGCTGAAAAATCACCTGGGGGTACTCTTGCTTCATTCCAGCTGCAGCCTCCCCAGGGAAGCTGGTCCTCCTGCTTAACTAGCCTTCTGGTTGCAAATTTTTCCTAATGTCTCTTCTGACAGCCAGTATCCTCCTTGAACAGTGACATTCAGAACTAAACATACTGCACCCACCACCAGAACCAAATTAAATGAACAGAATGCCTTGCATATTTTATAGTAAACTGTATTTCTATGTCCCAGTATTATTTTTTTTTGCCCTGTAACAAGATGGCATTGCAGATCCAGGGATATTTAGTGATCTTCTGTAATCCCCAAACCCTCCATACACATTTTCTTTTATCGTTTCTGGCAGAACAGGTATCTGACCAGTTCTGGTCTTTTACAGTTTTTCATTCCTTCTTTGCTTAGCACTGCTAAGCTGTAACCTATTTTTTTCAGACCATTTCTATTATTTCAGATCCCCCTGAATCCCAGTCCTGAACTTGGCTGTACCTGTCTCAGCTTAGCATGATCTGCAAAGCGAATAACTGAGTTCTCTAGTATGTCATCCAAGTATTAATGGAAGTAGTGACTGTTGCAGGAGCTCTTCCAGAGACTGTTGCCTTCTATGTGCTTAGAAACAACTTGATCATCTTTATCATACTTTCCTGAAAAAATAATAATTATTGGCATTACAGGCTTCCCAGCCGACAGCTCTTCCCTTTCTCCCCTTTTGAAAGATATCGCATTAAGTTTTCTTTCCGGCAGTCGTCTCAAGCCTCATTTGTCCTCCACAGATTTTCAAAGATTATCACTAATGGCACTGAAATCATTTCAGCCAGTTTTCTAACTACCCAGAGCTGAAGTCCTCCAGGCTCTGCTAACTTAAGTATTCAAACCTATTCTTTCCCTCTTTCCTGACAGCATGCTGGCTGCCCGGCTGCAGCTGACCCTCTCAGGAAGAACAGAAAGGATAGAAAAGTCATTCAGCACTTCTGCTTTCTCACTTGCATCTTTTGAGAGCTCTTCCTTTCCACTGAGCAGTGGACTAACTCATTCCCTGGCCCAACTCTTGCTACAAATACATTTATAGAAACTCTTCTGGCTGCCCTTCATGTCTTTTGCCAATTGTAGCTCATTTGGACTTTGGCCCTCTCATTTTTCTTTGCATGTTCACGCTAAAATTTTTCTCAATAGTACGACCTACTCTCCAATTTTTTTATGTTGCTTTTGAGTTTCAGGTCATTAAAGAGCCCATGATATAGCTAAAGTAATCTCTTACTAGATAGTCTCCCAGCTGTCCTCTCCATTAAGGGTGTTCATACTTGCGCCATTAAATTTGCTTCTCTATGAAACTTCCAGCTCTCCTAAACTTCCTTTTCACTCAAGCAGCTTGCCAAGATTGCAGCTCTGAGCTGACTGAAATCCACTTCCTTGAAACCCATTATCTTTCCTGTGCTGCTCTCCCTACTTTTCCTCTTAATAATCAGCAGCCTAGCAATCTAGGAATGTTTTTATTTTAGAAGAGCTATTCTGCCCAGGTAGAGTCATTCCCTCAATTTCCTAAGCAAGGACAGAATTCTGGTTACAGATCAGTTTGTATTTGTTCTGTTTTGCATTCTGGAGACGAACAAAGATGTACTTCAAGCACTTTGAAGAAATTTCCCTGCCAAAATCTCACAGCCAAACCTATCCTGCTACAAATCATCACCCCAAAAGAAAGGAACTTGCAAAGAATTAAGGGCGGGGGGGGGGCAATCTCAGATGTTTCTGGAAGGATACACACATCCTCCAAAGCATCTGAATCTCTAGGTTAGTATCCTTAGAAAAGGCTGCAGAATCCACCTTGCTGTTGGCACAAGACAGAATGAGGATTTAAGTGCAGGTTGTAAAATTCTATGTGCTGTCCGAGATAATTTATACCTTTCCAAACGATGCCTCTCCATTCCTTAAATATGGGAGATCACCCTTGAGGAGGCAGCCCTGACCCCAGTCCTTTCAACATCCTTCCTCTGCACGGGGGATACTTATATCCTACTGCCATGCTTAGCAGCACAGTAGCAGTCGATTGGAAAGAGGGACTTAGAGGAGCTAAGAAAGAACAAATATTTTTATAGCATCCCCCTAATACTTAGAGCGGGGAAGGAAGACGACAGCGTATACAAGGGAGCCATTGAAAACAGCACTGCTCCTAACATGTGCTTAGAAAGATATCTGTTATCTGGGGTTTGCCAGCTGGCTCCTGTATGCACAAGATCACACTGCTTTTAACTCTGTTTGCTTCACCGTTCCCAGAAACACAGTCTTTGCCCTGAAGAAAAATCCCATCCTGCTGTCGGCTGTGATTAGCAGGCCCCAAAGAGCCCTGGCCACCCAGGCGTCAGTGGGGCATGTCCCGCAGGGAGCCAGGCTGCCCGCTGCTCCTCCCCGCCCTAGGGGAGCTGCTAGCACCCTGGCTAAGTCCTGGCCGCTCTCCTGAGGAGGCCTGTGAAAGAAATGCATTTCAGCTCCTCCAAATCCCCATCACCCCTACCACCCATTATCTCCTGCGATGGCAAAAAAACCCATGTTTTAGGTAAAATCCCCAAACGATCCTAGGGAACAGACTGTGTCCTGCACCAAGAAGGAAAGCAAACCCTCTCTCCAGGGTCCCTGTTAATCCCACCTGCAGGAATCCCACCTTCGTTCCCAACACCAAATCTGTCAACAGCTGATCTTAGCAACTAGGCAGGGAGCATCACTGGAAGGACCAGCACACCCATCTTTAGCTCCACCTCCAGTCCTTCAGCCAAGGTGATTCTCCTGCCCACGCTCCTGAAGCCCAGTTATCGCCAAATGCAGAAGAAGAAATCTTTCTTGGGTCTTTGCAGAGAAGCAGAACAGATCAGCCATAGGATTAATATAGCATAAATATAGTGCAAACAATGAGTTATCCACAACCTGATCCATATAAAGGATCCATATTACCAGCTTAATTTCTGTCTGTTCCCTATGCAGCCACATAGCTCCTTCTGTAAATGTTTCAAGCTTCACCTTAAAACAAGTTAGGTCCCTGCTTCTATGACTCTCTTTGGCCAAAACCTACTCCTAAGAACATGTGGACACTGTCGGTATGCCCTCTCACGGAAATTAAGACTATGATGTTCCCCCACAGAAGCAGTATTTCTCCTACTAATTTGCTTTTACCCAACTATTTGTGCCTCTACCAAACATCCTAAGCTGGCTGTATCAATATTCGGGCTGCTGGTTTATTTTTTCTTTCTAGTTTGTTTGCATTTATGGTGTGCTTCTCCATTTAATATTAAATCGACAGTGACAGATCATCACTTGTTTCCCAAATTCACTAAATTGTTTAATAATGTAATTTTTACAAAGAGATTTGTGGCTTGCATATGCACGGACACACACACCCCCCAAGGCAAAATAAAGATGACAGCACATTCGCACAAGCAGCAATAAAACAGTGATAGTAATAAAGAATAAAAATGCTATATCAGGTTGCCATGGGAACCAGCATTCAAGGACTCCAGGTAACGTTGTAAAACATGCCACTGAGCATAAAGCAGCTAAGCAGGTTAAGAGGTTATTTATTAGGCTGCAAGATGTTGTGCAGTGCCCTCTGGTGAGAGCGCAAGAGAGACACAAAGGGGTTCAAGGCCGAGGTAGAAGAGGCGAGTATTCCTGCCCCGCACGTACCACCCGGGAGCTGTCAGCTTGGCAGTTGCATAAATTGGAAGGAACCAGAGCGCGCCGCAGGCAGCGTGCAGAAGGTACGGCTGCGCGCAGAGCTACGGAGAGGTGACACCAGGACATGCACCCACGCCGGCTTTAATCTCCCTCCCGTAGGAGCCAAGAGCACCGTAGCGCACAAAGTCAGTCACCAAGGGCTCCAGGAAACATTTCCGTAGGTGGGATCAGCCGACCTCTGCAAAGTGCTCGTATACTGCTGAGGGTAAAAGGACCAGCTAAGATGAAAGCTACAGTAGGTATGATTAAGGCCATGGTCACGGTATGTTTTCTTAAGAACTGAAAGCGTAACTGTTCCATGCCCAGAAATTTCACTAAAATTAGAAGCAGTTCCCCAGAAGTTTGGAAGAGTTGCAAAACCAGGCTCAGATTGCCTGGAGCCCTGGGGCACCACACGCTGCGCTCCCCGCAGAGGAGCACAGAGAAACAACTCAACAAGGTAAAGGAGCCCATGTGCAAAAAAACAAAAAAGCAATTCAGTAATTCAATTCAGCTCAACGTAAAACCACCCTAAAGTGTCCATTCCTACATGAGACAAAATACACAGATATCGATCAAACACAAGATGTTCTTAAGCACAAAACAGAAATTTTTCCACAATTACACAACCCTCATACAAAACAGAGGATGCTGCAAAGCATTTGGAGTGCAACATGCTCCACTGCAGCCTTGCAATGAAACTCCAGGCTCGTGTGGAGGTCTGTGCCTGATGGCCATTTCTACAACTGCGAACAGCAGACATCCATGCCTCTTTCCACGTACCATTGGTTAACCATAAGCATTTATTTGGGGGAACAGAATAGGTTGCTTACAAATATCACAGCACAGGATTTTCTTTTTTCCCCACGGGCCTTTCTGTGGGGAGATCAATAGAAAATCTAGTTAATGATTTTGAATAAACACTGTTAACATTTTTTACAGATTGGCTCCTCTAAAAACTGGAATCAGAGATAACACCTTCCTATTCCATCATCCTTCCCATTGCACCTAAAACAGTGGAAAATATAACACAGGGAGAATGATTTTTAAGCCTGCCAAAACCCTGCATAACACAAGGCATGGCTGGATTAATTTTTTCGATCAGCAAAGCCAGACTAGTCCAACATTCAGCAGTGCTTTCAGAGCAGCTTTCCTCTGTAGGGACTACAGTCAGGGCATGGCCAGCCTGCCAGCACTACTCTACCAACAGCCACCTCCAGGACCTGTAGCAGCTCTATGGCCAGCAGAAGACTTGAATTTGTATTTGAACTGCAGAAATACTGCCGGGGAAGGTGGTGGGGTGGAGGTGGGGGCTGGAAGATGAAACCCAGCTCTCCTCATTTTCCCCTGCACTGTTAAAAACTGTCGATTCAATTCTCCCCCCACTAAGTGGCACCAATGCACCGCAAACCACAATGAAAACATCTGTACAGACAGCTTATAAATAAATATTCCCCCGTCTTCCTGAGCCTGGCCCGCAGCGGGGGAAATCAAACAAGCGGGGACTGCGCGCGGGAAGGGGCCGCGGGCACTGCCGCAGGCCAGCTCTCCCCCAGCGAGGCGGCCTCCGTGCCACAGCGGCAGCCCTTCGGGGCTGGCTCTCCCCCTTCATAAACGTTTTAATTACATCTCCGTGACCAAAATGCAGCTTACAGGGATGCAAGAAAAAAGGCAAATGGGCAATCTTGTGTTAATTCTACACCCCAATACCTGCTCTCACTTGAAAAGAAAAGGGGTGCAGGGACAGCAGCAAACATCAAAACCCATGCAGTGTTGAGCCAAGCCCAACCCAGGCTCCATGCAGTTGAACTGCCCGTAATCTGCACCACAAATCAAACCGTGAACGCCAAAGCACTACCGTTTTTCTTTCAGACAGCCCTTTGAGCTGTAAAGACTGCCCTCAGTTGCTGGCTGAATCACCCACGGCTTCGCCCAGCTCTACCTGCCGGACACTTGTGGTACCATAGAGTGGATATGTGGGGCAGGGACAACTCTGCTGTAAATCAAATTTACTGTAAAATACCAAATCTATAGCTCAGACTTACTGTAGCTGGGAAAAGGTTATGCAGATCAACCCATTTATGTTAACCATCACGCAAGAGCAGAAGCTAATCGGGAAAAATGTCTAGGAAATATCTTCTCACCAGTGCTCTTTGAGAGAAGTGACCATTAACCAAAAACATGTCAAAGAACAAGTAAATTACTAAGCAAAAATGTACTTCATTCATACCAATACAAATGGAAACAACTGAGCAGTTTGGGACATTACGGCTTCCCTGGTCAGGGCTTGCCATTTGGAAGAGCGATGGCAATGGTCCCTGCTAACTGGGGAAACCAGGCCATGTGTTGACATCTTGTTCGAACTGGCACATCACCTCTGTATTAATGTATGAAATACTTCAAGAGAACTTATTAGTGATTGTATATTATAGATAGTTCAGCTCAAGTGCAACATCAAGAGGTGTGACAATCACACAGAGGCAGACAAGAGACTGAAAGCCTACATTTCAAAAAGGATCAAAAGATGATAGCAGCCCGAGCACTAGAGGAGAAAAAACAACTCCATCTATCAACATGGCACTGCCTCTACAGCAGCTGTTTCCATTATTGATCCATGGTAACCTATGGTATTTATATAGCATGGGATGTATAGCAGCTGGTGAACGCACAGGTGATACCAGGGTGCTGTGCTGAGTGATGCCCAGACAGGGAGAGCAGAACCTGGCAGCAACGGGAGATGAGTCTCAATGGTTTCACCAGCATCTGCCTCACATTTGCTTCGGCAGAAAGCTGCTGGAAGAGAGCAGCCCCATAACATGTCCCCATGCAGACCAGCCTGGCCAGGCACCCGGATCCCCATGCTGGAAGCTGACAGACATTGACCCCCCAGCCTAGGAGAACTGCCTGTGGCCGATGGTCACCATGCTCCAGACCAGACATACCAACCTGCCCTCCTAAATTGGCAATATGCAATGGCCACAGAGGAGTAACTTTGCTTCATCTACAACAGAGTTAAAGAGCCACAATCACCATCATTTTATTCCAGCAAATCTGAGCAGTTATCCCTAAGGGCAGGAAAATATCCCTAAGCGGAGGGAAAAAAAAAGAGTTCAGAGGTGCCTCTTGAGTTTGTTTTTAAAACAACACTCACTGATGTAGTAATGACATTAAATCTCCAGTGCACTGAATCCAAAACAGGGAATAAAAGAATCCCATTGGTCTTGAAAAATTGCAAATATCCTACACTGAATGTCGGGGCATCACATCACCGGCTATGGATGTTGACTTGCTCCTTTATGCTCCCCCCGCCTTCTCCCATGCAATATCCAACAGCCGATTATTCTGTTGTTTGTAGTAGACTGAAGTAATTAAGCTTAACCCTAGTCCTGTGGGAGTCCCAGAGAAGGTTAGTGATCCACAGGCATGACATGCTGTTATTTATAGCTGATTAAGTTCTATTTATCTATATTTAAATGTTGCAGGAGATGGGAGAGATCCCAAAACACATCTGTGTCTTATTAGAAATACCAGCTGTGTGTGGTAGCTTGGTTTGCCTATATTGAGAGGTTATAAGGAAAAAAAACCCACAAAACCACCAGAATAATTCAAATTCTTCACTGTAGCTAAATCAATTGGTGTGGTTTAGTCATGATCTTCAAGATGTACGCCTGACATCCCATGCAACTGAACTGCTTCTGGGGTCAAATTCAAACCCAAAATTAGCTAGGCCACTTTGAAGTTGTTCTGAGCACTGTAATTGCATTTAATTTTTACTATAAGATAGTTCATGTCTTAAGAGACATAAGAAAGGTGACCAGCAGGTCACAAACTAGATCTTTAGAGCCATAACTTCTGAGCCTCTATGCATTCAGGAAGAGCACTGTGGTTTTACTACTAAGACCGTCTTCGTATGTGTGATCTGTTTTCACACACACACAAAGGAAGGCGAGCAAACCAAGGGGATGCAGTTCTGTCACCACCCTTTCCTTCAGACAGATGCGGTGCTAGGGTCCAGAGTAACAACAGAGGTTGGCATTGGAACCTTTATGTTTGCTTCCTCTGCGTAATTTAAATTACTGCATTTGTGGTGGTAGAGAACAATAATGGAATTACTTGCATGCAGGAGATGTAAATGTTTCCAAGAATAGCGTAATAGTAACTTGAAGTCAGGCTCTAGAGGAAAAGACAGCACTGTCCTGTCACTATTAGTGCCGAATCACAAGAGGTAATGCAGTTTCCGTCCTAACTGCCAAAGCAGAAAGTCATGAAGGAAACCGTAAGCTCATGTCTCCACCTGTAATAGTCCCAAGTTGAAACATTCAGCTAGCAACAGCAGGATACAGCAGGGACATCTAGGTCTTGCAGCTGCAGAACTCTTAGCGCTTCGTAAGATTCTTCTCAAGAACCAGAAGAATGACCTATCATCTGTCTTCCTTATCCTACATCTTTGCATGCAAGCTATATGCAATTTGTCAGATTTTCTTTGGTAACTGTTCCAGTCCAGAAGAGCTAGCCAAGTTTCACTTTTAGCATCACCTGAAATGAAGCTGAGATTCAAAATGAAACTTTAGGGTAAAAAGTGAAACCTCTGAGTTTTGCAAAGAATTCTTTGAGATGTCCCACCAGAGCTTTGATAACCTCTTCTTGCACAGGAATCAGTGAGACTGTATCCACCGGAGCCCTGTGAAACTGTGCATCTTGAAGGGAGGACACCCACAAGGACTACTTTCACCCAAGCCACTGACTGCAATCTTCTGATAGAAGATTAACCAGCTGTCAGTCACTCCAGACCAAATTGCCATGGCAGCTCACGTTAGGCTTCATTTGCAATTCTCACACGGTTTGACCCAGGTGGTAAAAGCACCAAACTCTCCCTTTGCAAGTTCTCTGGCAAGGTCCGGGCACTGGCCATCGCCGCACCACGCAGTGGCCAGCACCTCCTCGCTCTTACCAGCCGCAGCCCACATCTACTTAAGTGATGCAAGTGTGGGATGATATTAACAGAGTGTTAAACCTCAAATTGGAGTATGGCTGGAGTGAGCCTGGGATATTTCCACAGTTTCCCCAAGAAAGGCAATGCTGCCAGCTCTTTGTTTTGTTGTGAGGCATGTGATAATTTGGCATCATCCTCTAAGTTCTGAAATTTGCTGGAACAAAAGAAATGTTGAGCTTTCATTAAGAGGAGAAAACAAAGTACAGTCTCAAGTCATAAACACAGACTTGAAAATACAGCCCATGAGCACCTGAACACAATTAAGAAGAATCTAACCCAGTACTCATTAAGTGTCTCAGTTGCTGGGCAGCTTATTTGTTCATTCTTATTATTTGAGTAGATTTGATAGCTCAAATAGTTTGGAGTTGTACTTCTGCTATGGTTCATCTTTTGATTAGTCGCTCTTTCACAGGCCTCCTGTGCAACTCTAAGGAAATCATGTTGTCACCTTACACCTCAGTCCAGTATTTCTAAAAATAGAGTCTGTGGTCATTTTTTTCTTCCAAGTTTGACTGCCCTGTTTACCTAGTGTCATCTCTTCTAGAGCTACAGATGGTTTACACCATGCCTCTCAGAATATCTCCAATATATACCTAAGTAATACAAAAATCAATAAGCTATCACCACATCAGAAAACTAGTCTTCACAATCTCAAAAATTAATCCGTTCCTGGGCAGGAACCAGAGCACCAACACAAATGCTGTCCCATTAAAACCTGCCATGTATATGCTATCATCCACAAATAAACAAAAAAGTTTTAGCTTAGTGATCTCCTAAAACTGATGTTTTGAGATATAACCGATATACAGAATAATCAGCCTCTTAACTGCTAATTTCTGTTACCGGTGCTTTTAGACAAAGCGTTTCAGCAGTTGCAAGCATACATGAGCGTGCATTCAGTAAGACAACTGCCAAAGAGGTTCTTCCCATATTACAGGAAAAAACGAAGCATTTCGGGTTAAAAACAAGGGAAAAAAACAAAAACAAGACCAACAACAAAGCAAAGTCTGGTTATTCCAGAGTACAGTTTCCCCTGGTACTTTTGTGTTGCAATTATTTACATATCCCCAGAGAGACAAACTGATGTGGTCCAAAGTTTTGTTATGGACTTTGTAGAACATGTCGTGCCTGTGCCAAATGGAGCACACTTAGCATGTTATCAGGCTGAACTGTGGAACAGAGGATACACTAGATTTGCTACTAAAGAAAAAAAAAAATCAGTAAACTACACGAAATCAGCTCATCACAAACATCAAGTCAAAAAACCACAACCAAATGTGAAAACAAATTCAAGCGCACTACAGGAAGTAGGTATGAGCTGCAACCACCTTGACATCTCGAGACTCTTTGGTCGCACTAGTAACCAACACGTTCCAGCTCTGCACCATCCAGCTTCTCAACAACTCCAACAAGGGGGCTCAACAGTGAATACATTATCACATATTTTAGTCCAGAATGTAAAGAATGTACTTGAAAGCTGCAGTTAAGGCTTCCTCAGATACTGTCCCAAGTAATCTTTTCTCCACTCTTGCAGATACAAGATAAAAACGTACAACTTGTCAATACTCACCAGTTACATCTCCACCGGGCTCAGCAGCTGCAATCCTGATGCCCTGCCTGCCACAGCTCCTGGCGCAGCCGCACCCTTACCCTTATACCACAGGACAAAAATACGTCGTCTGGTAAATGCAGCAGCACAGCGTTGTAAAAGGCAAGGTGGAGATCCAGATTTACCAACAGGATGCTGCTCTTAATACTCATATAACAACAGTAGTAGTTGTTACACATCAGTGTTACCCAGTGCTGCTCGGTATGAGAATTACAGCTGTCCTGCTGTGCCAGCAATACCACGGTCATCTGTACATTGTTTAAAAAGGTAATGCTTCTAGGTAGGAGAACCTAAGTGGTGTAACACAAACAGCTCTACTGCCTAGCAAACCAAAAAAAGTTTGACTGTGACCAGTCACAGACTATTTCAGAATTTTGTAAATACAATTAATACGCATTATTACAAGATATGTCATTATCTCAGCAGATACTTCTTCCCCATGCTTCTTTGAAAATATTTGAAGTTTATGCTTTGGCTGGACAGGCTAAAAACACATCTGTAGACAAAGAATGCCTGGATCCACTGCTTTACTATTAAGCCTAATGAGCATGAGCAGAAATCTCAAAGCAAAAAATACTGAAAAGGATTTTCACCATGAAAATTCATCCTGAATTTCCATTTTCTAACCATAGTCCTACAACTTCAGTATTTTCCCTATTGTTCATCTGAGTTCTATAGTTTCTCTCCTTCCTCATTTTAAATTATATTTACATGAAAAACAAATCAATTTATTTGGAAAAACTAAGCGGCACACGCTGTCAGGTGTGCAAGAGCTCCTGAGTGCGTAATTTATTAGAAGAAAGGCAGAACCAAAATAAGGCCATAGCACATAAATCACCTTCAATATGAATTAGGCAAAAATACCCACATTGGTTTCTGTAACCCTGCTTCTGTCCCATTCAGTACACACCTATGGGATGAGTTCAGCTAGAGGTTTGTTACTAGCCTCTAGCTAAAAAACCCCACAAAATCACAAAACCCAAAACAAAACAGTCAAAACTAATATAAGCGACACAAATGTACTGCCACAAACATCAGGTAGATTTTTAAGGACTGCTATTTTACATTTCCATTAAATGAACTGTTGTAAACTAATAAGATTTTTACAGGAACTTTGTACTTTGGGAAGTCCACGGAGGATGCTACCAAGCACGCTGAGCCACCAGCCATTTGTATCCTTGGAGCTTCTGAAGCTCTGTGCACAGCTCAATGCACCTAAATCTGATCAGATGGCAAGAGGCGCAGAAGTACCTTGTTTTTCTTCTTCCTGTCAGCATCCACTTCCACCCCTCAGCACCGGTCACCTCCTCTGCACACAGGCACCGTTCCCAGAAAGTGCTCAGAAGAGGCTGCGTGTCTCAAAATAACAACGCTCCAAAACAAGAGCATAAGCACTTAAACAAAAACTCAAAACAAAAGAAGAGAAGGGGGGCGGAGGGAAAAAAAAATGCAGTGGAATAAATCCAACCGTAGCGTCTCGGCAGCTCGGCGAGTCCCCAGCAAGTGCCAGCAGTTTCAAAAGAGCTGTAATCTCTAAACTGTTATCAAGGTTTTATCACACTGGAGTTCTTATCTAAACCAAACAATCACTAGAACAGCAGCTGATAAGGCATCCTGACAAGGTAATTTCAGCAATTTAAATCCACAGCTACAGCAATCATACACTGAGAA